>NC_057799.1:529726243-530026243 GCF_018294505.1 Triticum aestivum
CGCCGCTCGCCGCCGCCGCCAAGCCGCCCCGCGCCGCCCTCCGCCGCTCCGCCTCGCCGCGCCGCCGCGGAAGCCGCCGGAGCCGCCACCACCGATCTGATCCGATCCGGAGCCATTCGTTTTTTTCGGTTTAGGTAAAAACCGTTGGTTTTTTAAAAGCCTAGTTACTTTTTTTAGATTGGTTCGTTGGTTTTCTCGGTTTAGTGTATTTAGCGGACGTTTGTCCATGCGTTCGTTTTAACGAACGGTTTTCGCTCGTTAGTTACAGACAACGAACGTTCGTTCGTTAGCTTGTTCGTTCGTTTTACTTTTTCTCGGGTTTTTCGCGATTATTTTCGATCGCGATTTCTGATCCGATTTTCGTTTTAGTTTATCTTTTCGCTCGTTTATCGGAATCAGGCGATTCAAGTGCCTAGATCTTTGTCTCGAAGCCCTCTTTTTGTTTAACCAACTTGAACAAGATTTTGGTAATGTAAATTTGACTTTAGTCCAGATTAGTAAACGAATCTTGTTTCTTTCGCAGTATGAGTTTCGTTGCTCCGTTTGATTTGATTCTTTTTGCAAACCGGAGGTCTTAAGTTGAACTTTCCGGTTAGATCTTCTTATTTGAGTTTTACCCATGCATCTTTGCTTGATTGCTTATGTATGCTATTGTTTGTTTGCGATATAATTCCCGGAGTGCGAAGCGTGCTACTACGAGTCTCTAGGTTTTGCGGATCATCAGCAAGGCAAGTAACACATTGATCATAATATTTTCATACCCAGTTTTTATGCATTAGCTCCAATCCTCAAACACTGCATGATTAGGATGTGATTAACTTGTGGGTATTGGGAAGTAGTTGATGAGGTAGAACCTATTGCCCTGTTATTATCAAACCCTTGGGAGTTACTTCTATGTATTTCTTATACTGCTATGCTATGCTCGTAGACGTGGTTTGGGTGAGTGAATCCATGACAGATGTGAGATTGTTAATTAATGGTTCAACTTAAGGTGGCAACTTTAATACACATCTGGGTGGATTGCTTGTTCGGGCACCTGGAGAAGCCAGTGTTGTCCTAGGATATCCCGGAGTACCTGTGTGATAATCCTAAGGTCCGCCACCCAGGCTCAAAGGGAACTGAGGTATTTCATGCTAGAAACTTCCGTGTGCAGCCACAAGCTATTATGGGCTCTAGCATAGTTGAGTAAGTTGCATGACCTCTTCCAGTGGTAGGCTAGCAGATGTAGGGGATGTAGGTTGGTACTGTCTACCCGGGGTTAGATTTAATGCTTCTGAAAGACTGTGTCTCGGTCATCCATTTCTCAAACACCATGTAGTGCGAGAAATCCAATGGAGGAGATCGAGTCTTGTGGGGAAAAGTGCGCAAACCTCTGCAGAGTGTACAATCTAATCATGGTTAGCCGTGTCCCCGGTTATGGACATCTTGAGTATCTAGTACTTGGATTATCATATGTATCTCATCACTCTAATTTAATATGTTGGGTTGATAATTACTTTAATTGGGATTGAGTTGGAGGAACCTTCTCAATGATATTTCAACTACCATGATAGTTAAATAAAATCTATTCCTTTGTTGTAGGGAAAAATTGGCTTTTCGCAGAACTATAACCATAGAGCTTTTCCACCAGCCAAATATGCATGTAGTGATAGCATTATTCTGTTCTTGCTCTACTGTGTTATATTGCCAGCATATTCCATGCGTTGACCCGTTTTCGGGCTGCAACGTATTATGTTGCAGACTTTTCAGACGAGGAGTAAGGTTCGTTAGGTCGTTGCCGTGCAGCTCAGCTATGCCGTTGGAGTTGATGGACTCACTTTATCTTCCAAGCCTTCCGCTGTTATCGTATTAGATGGCCTTATGCCATATTTATTGTAATAAGTTCTCTTTTGAGACATTCGATGTAATAAGTGTGTGATTGCTACTCTATTATAAATCCTTCGAGTATTGTGTGTGTCAGCATTACCAATCCAGGGATGACACTGAAGCACAGAGACTTGACCGTTTGAGGTCGGGTCGCTACGAGATGGTATCAGAGCACACGCTGAGTGTAGGACACGACCACTAAGATAAGCCATAGGTCACTCTTCTCTACTCATTTCTGACTCCTCTCCATTTTCTACTCTTAGGATGGCGGATTCGAGGAACAAGTTTGCACAACCGGATGAAGACACACCCTTTGGACGGCACTTGAAGGAAGTCTCTAGGTACCTGAACATGGGAATACCAAGCTTCACCGGGACCTACAACGCCACTTTACCAGAAGAGGAGCGTTGGATGATTCGAGTTCAAGTTCCACGAAGAACGTTTGCACCAGTCACTGAGCCCATAGAGTTTTCCTTTGATGCACCAACCTCGAGTCTAGGCAAGAGCATGGCAGCCCACATTGCCATGGGACGTATTGGAGAAGTCTACAGCAAGGATCTCAAGGACACTATCTACCAGATATGTGGGCGCCGAGATGAGCAATGGGAGATGATCAGCACCAAGAAGGACAGATCCATTGCAGCTTTCATCCAGGAGTTAAACCAGCACATTCAACGCCAGGAGAATCAGATGTGCGCAAACATGATAGATTTGAAGAAGGCAAAGACAAGGATCGCCGAGCTTGAAGAGGAACTCAAGTCTACACGCGATGGATATGAAGAAGAAATCACAACACTATTGGAGAAGAACGACGACCTGATAAAGAAGATCGGAGTATTCATGGGAGACCCCGCGCCAGGAGGAGAAGACAACGATTCCACTTGCCCGGAGAACTACATTATCATCGACGACACCGACTCCGACCCCAGTGAGGATGACTTTGAAGATGAAGCTGGAGCAGACATCATGGAGTCGTCCACCGATCAAAATTTCTAGATGACCACCAAATGATTAGTAGTATTTCCCCCATGTACATAATAGTAGTTTGAGCACTTTTAACGATAGTTCTAGACCGTTTGTATGCCCTTGCTTGATTGATTGAGTGATATGATTGTGTTTGTCTCATGTGCATATGGGTAGTGCTTTCTCACTAGACCCCTTTTCTATTCTAATCTCTTCCCTCTAAACCCATCAGATGCCTCCGAGACGTGACACCGGATTTGCCTTCCCACCTGAGCTCACTCAGTTGATCCAGCAGCAGAATGCCTTGATGCAATTGTTTGTCCAGAATCAAGGCAACAACAACAACAACCTTCCAGTTGACAATTTAGCCCATTTTCTGAGGTTGCAGCCGCCGGTGTTTTCCAGTAGCACCGAGCCAATTGTTGCGGATGACTGGCTACGCAGGATTGGAAGGGATTTGACCACCGTAGGTTGCACAGATGCAGAGAAGGTGTGTTTTGCCGCACATCAGTTGGATGGACCAGCAGCCTCGTGGTGAGAGAATTACACAACCACCTTTCCCATAGCCAATGTTACTTGGGATCAGTTTCAGCAAGCTTTCCGCACAGCCCATGTCTCGACTGGAGCTATGAGCATGAAGAAGCGTGAGTTTCGCAACTTATGCCAGGGGAACCGTACTGTAGCTCAGTACGTGGATGAGTTTAGCAAGTTATCTCACTATGCCCCTGACGATGTGGCCACAGATGCCGCGAAGCAGGAGAAATTTATGGAAGGGCTGAATGATGAGATGAGCATGCAGTTGATGGTGGCAACATTCAACAACTACCAGGAGTTGGTAGATAAGGCTCTTATGATTGAAGGGAAGCAGCAGCAGATTGAGAACCGTAAGAGGAAGTATGGGCAAGGAAGATACGATTCTGGAGCTCAGCAGAAGCCTCGTCTAACCCCAAACTCAGGAGGACTTGTTCATAACCATGGAGGTCATAACCACAACGGAGGAAGTTCGCATAACCACAATGGTTCCAAGAATGGGACTGGGAACGGAACAAGCAAAGACCTAAGTCACATTACTTGTTTCAAGTGCGGGAAGACTGGACACTATGCCACAGAGTGCCCTGAAGCGAAGAATGGAAACGGTAATGGGAGCGCTGGGAAGAAGCCCAATCCATTCAACAAAGGACAAGTGAACCACGTGAACGTGGAGGAGGTTGAAGGGCAGCCAGGCGCAGTTATCGGTAAGTTTTTGGTTAAGTCTTTTACCGCCCTTGTTCTTTTTGATACTGGTGCATCACATTCATACATATCAAGGGGATTCATGGATAAGTTTAAACTACCAACCCAAGCCCTTAGGACCCCTCTGTTAGTAAGTTCACCTGGAGCAGAGTATATGGCTAGCCGATGGTGCGACCGGTACCCTTAACCATTGGTAGCCATGTTTTCCCGTCCGACCTAATAATTTTGGCGTCACAAGGATTGGATGTGATATAAGGCATGGACTGCATGTCAAAGTATGGAGGAAGCATTGACTGTGCTAGTAAGTCGATTTATCTCACCACCCCGGAGGGAAAAAGGATCAAGTATGTATCCAGGCATACGACAAGGAGAACCCAAGTAAATTCCCTCTCATGAGTTGTTCAGGAGGAAGTGCCTGTAGTAAAGGATTTCCCAGGTGTTTTTCCAGAGGAGTTACCAGGCATGCCGCCAGATTGAGACATCGAGTTTTTGATAGAACTGTTGCCAGGCACTGGGCCTATATCGAAGAGACCATACCGGATGCCCGCAAATGATCTGGAGGAGATTAAGAAGCAGATCAAGGAGTTATTGGAGAAAGGTTACATCCGACGAAGTTCATCACCATGGGGAGCCCCAGTGCTCTTGGTTGAGAAGAAGGATGGATCATTGAGGATGGTTGTTGATTATCGGGCGTTGAATGAGGTGACGATCAAGAACAAATACCCTTTGCCGATGATCAATGATTTGTTTGACCAGCTGCAAGGAGCTAAAGTGTTTTCTAAGATCGATCTGCGATCAGGATATCACCAGCTGAAAATTCGAGAGAAGGATATACCAAAGACAGCATTCACCACAAGGTACGGGTTGTATGAGTATACGGTCATGTCATTTGGACTGACTAACGCCCCTGCCTATTTCATGAGCATGATGAACAAGGTGTTCATGGAATATTTGGATAAGTTTGTTGTGGTGTTCATTGATGATATAATGGTATACTCAAAGAATGAAGAGGAGCATAGGGAGCATTTGCGTTTAGTTCTCGAGAAACACAGGGAACATCAGTTGTATGCCAAGTTCAGCAAATGTGAGTTTTGGTTGAAGGAAGTTGGATTCCTTGGACATGTTATATCAGGAGAAGGTATAGCAGTAGACCCCACCAAGGTTCAGTCAGTCACTGAATGGTTGGCACCCACTTCAGTCAGCGAGATCCGCAGTTTTCTTGGACTCGCAGGATACTATCGGAGATTCATTGAGAATTTTTCCAAGATTGCGAAACCAATGACGGAGTTATTGAAGAAGGATACCAAATTTAAATGGATGGAGGAATGTGAGGCGAGTTTTCAGGAGCTAAAGAAACGTCTGACTATAGCCCCAGTGCTGATTCTGCCGGATATACGCAAGGATTTCCAAGTGTATTGCGACGCCTCTCGCTTAGGACTTGGAAGTGTGCTTATGCAGGACAGAAGAGTTGTTTCGTATGCCTCACGGCAACTAAAACTGCACGAATTGAATTATGCCACACATGATTTGGAGTTAGCAGCTATAGTGCATGCACTCAAGACTTGGAGACATTACCTTATTGGAAACCGTTGTGATGTGTACACTGATCATAAGAGTTTGAAGTACATTTTCACACAGAAGGAGGTGAACCTTAGGCAGACGAGATGGTTGGAGCTTATAAAGGATTATGACATGAAGCTTCACTATCATCCAGGCAAGGCCAATGTCGTAGCAGACGCTTTGAGCCAGAAGAGTTATGCTAACACCCTCGTAAGTACAGGATTGCCAAAGGAGTTAGTAGAGGATCTCAGGGAACTTCGATTGGAGATTGTTCCTAGAGGTTTTGTTGCAACAATGGAAGTTCAGTCTACATTGTTAGGAAAGATTCGAGAAGCTCAAAAGGATGACAAAGAGATTGCCGAGATAAAAGAGAGAATGAGCAAAGGAAAGGCCAAAGGTTTTCGTGAGGATGAGCATGACACCTTATGGTTTGAGGACCGTGTTTATGTGCCCAATAACACAGAGATCAGGAAGTTAATACTTCAGGAGGCTCATGACTCACCATACTCGATACACCCTGGAAACACCATGTATTTGGATTTGAAGGAACGTTTCTGGTGGACTGGTATGAAGAAGGATATTGCCGAGTATGTAGTCATATGTGATGTATGTCAGAGAATGAAGGCGGAACATCAAAAGCCAGCAGGATTGTTACAGCCTATGCCGATACCCGAATGGAAGTGGGATAAGCTTGGCATGGATTTCATCACCGGATTGCCCAGGACCAAATCAGGATATGATTCTATATGGGTAGTAGTTGATCGCTTGACCAAAGTGGCTCACTTTATCCCAGTGAAAACCACCTATACAAGTGCGAAGTTGGCCAAGATATACATGACCAGGATCGTATGTCTGCATGGAGTTCCAAGGACCATCGTATCAGATAGAGGAACACAGTTTACCTCAAAGTTTTGGCATCAGCTACACCAGACTTTGGGTACAAGGCTAGAGTTCAGTACAGCATTCCATCCGCAGACAGATGGACAGACCGAGAGAGTCAACCAGATTCTGGAGGATATGTTGAGAGCTTGTGCACTAGATTATGGATCTAGTTGGGATGACAATTTGCCCTACGTGGAGTTCTCATACAACAATAGCTATCAAGCTAGTTTGAAGATGGCATCGTTCGAAGCCCTGTATGGACGAAGGTGCAGAACACCGTTGATGTGGGATGAAGTTGGAGACCGACAGTTGTTTGGACCAGATTTGATCAAGGAGTCTGAAGAGAAGGTTAAGTTGATTCGAGATAGACTGAAGGTAGCTCAGTCTAGGCAAAAGAGTTATGCAGATTCGAAACGCAAGGAAGTAACCTATGAAATTGGAGACAGAGCATATCTGCGAGTGTCACCTCTGCGAGGAGTGAAACATTTTGGAGTTAAGGGAAAGTTAGCCCCGAGATTTGTAGGACCGTACCGAATTTTGGAACGTATGGGAGAGGTTGCCTACAAGTTGGAGTTACCTGAAGGACTGTCAGGAGTTCATGATGTGTTTCATGTTTCACAGTTTAAGAAGTGTCATGCTGAGATTGCCGATACACCGCTAAGAGATACAGTGCCCTTGGAAGCGATTCAGTTGGACAGTGATCTGACCTATGAGGAGAAGCCAGTCAGGATTCTTGAATTTGCCAGCCGAGTTACTCGCAGCAAGGTTATCAAGTTTTGCAAAGTTCAGTGGAGCCACCATACCGAGGATGAAGCCACCTGGGAACGAGAGGATGATCTTCACAAAGACCACCTGCACCTATTCTCTAGCCAACCCGAATCTCGAGGGCGAGATTCATCTTAAGGGGGGTAGGTTTGTAACATCCCAAATTTTCAATTTGGAATGTTATACATAGGTCATTCATGCATAGCATATTTTATTTGCATTTCGTTTCGCGATCCTCGAAATTCTAAGCAACTCAAGGACCCTCGGAGACAGTTGGGGATTTCACTGTTTTCATATTTGAAATTTATCAAATATTGAAACGAGGATTATTTGTTTTAATTATTTTTCTCTCCGAAGGGACTGAGCATACAAACAAATAAGTGCATGGCAACCTCTGCTTCCCTCTGCGAAGGGCCTGTCTTTTACTTTTATGTATTTACTTTTATGCAAAGAGTCGAAGTTTTCCTTCTATTCCTTCTTATTTTTCTCCTTTGGCAAGCATCATGTGGTGAGGGAAGATCTAGGCACATATGTCCAGCTGAATATAGATAGCATGAGTTATTATTGTTGACATCACCCTTGAGGTGAATACGTTGGGAGGCGAAACTATAAGCCCCTATCTTTCTATGTGTCCGGTTGAAACGTTTTGCTCATGTGTACGCGGTGAGTGTTAGCAATCACAGAAGACTATATGCTGGTTGAGTATGTGGACTTGCCTAAAGGCTCTGATACGTGACCCTTCCAGAAAAGATGATGAAGTGTAGTCGCAAAGTTGACTGAGAACATAGTTTGTTGGTTTTTAATAGAGTTTTTGCTTTATACTTCAATAGTGTGATGAATTGTCACTTATTCATGAGAAGTCTATGATAAGAACTTTATGATAAGAGTCTTATGTTTAAGTTTGTTGCTATTATAATAGTGAACATGATGCTTCTATGTCTGTATTTTCTTTTTATCGACACCTCTCTCTCTCTAAGCATGTGGACATGTTTTTCGATTTCGGTTTTTCGCTTGAGGACAAGCGAGGTCTAAGCTTGGGGGAGTTGATACGTCCATTTTGCATCATGTTTCCTTACTGTTATTTATGATGTTTTTATGCATAATAATGTTTTTGTGGCAATTCTAATGCCTTTTCTCTCATAATTTACAAGGTACACACAAAGAGGGAGAATTTCGCCAGCTGGAAATCTGGACCTGGAAAAGCTACGTCAGGCCACCTATTCTGCACAACTCCAAACAAGCTGAAACTTCACAGAGATTTTTATCAAATATATGATGAATATTGGAGCAAATAACTACCAAAAACTTATGCTAGAATTGTATTAACCGGAAACTTAGTACATGTGTGAATACATAGACAAAACATAAGTGTCCCTAGTATGCCTCTACTTGACTAGCTCGTTTATCAAAGATGGTTATGTTTCCTAACCATAGACATGTGTTGTCATTTGATGAACGGGATCACATCATTAGGAGAATGATGTGCTGCACAAGACCCATTCGTTACCTTAGCATTATGATCGTTACAGTTTCATTGCTACTGCTTTCTTCATGACTTATACATGTTCCTCAGACTATGAGGTTATGCAACTCCCGAATACCGGAGGAACACTTTGTGTGCTATCAAAGGTCACAACGTAAATGGGTGATTATAAAGATGCTCTACAGGTGTCTCCGAAGGTATTTGTTGGGTTGGCATAGATCAAGATTAGGATTTGTCACTCCATGTTTTGGAGAGGTATTTCTGGGCCCTCTCGGTAATGTTCATCACTATAAGCCTTTCCTTCTCCTTCTCCCTTTCCTACTCCGTGTGGGAGGTGGAATCCTACTAGGACTAGCGAGTCCTAGTAGGACTCCACTCCTTGGCACGCCCCCCTACGGTCGGCTGCCTCTCCCTCTCCCTCCTTTATATACAGGGCAGGGAGGCACCCTAGAACACACAAGTTGATCTTTTAGCCGTGTGCGGTGCCCCCCTCCACAGTTACACACCTCGGTCATATCGACGTAGTGCTTAGGCAAAGCTCTGCGCCGGTAACTTCATCATCACCGTCACCACGCCGTCGTGCTGACGTAACTCTCCCTCGGCCTCAACTGGATCAAGAGTTCGAGGGACGTCACCGAGCTGAATGTGTGCTGATCACGGAGGTGCCGTACGTTCGATACTTGGATCGGTTGGATCACGAAGACGTTCGACTACATCAACCGTGTTACTAAACGCTTCCGCTTTCGGTCTACGAGGGTACATGGACACACTCTCCCCTCTCGTTGATATGCATCTCCTAGATAGATCTTGCGTGATCGTAGGAAAATTTTGAAATTACTGCGTTCCCCAACAGTGGCATCAGAGCCAGGTCTATGCATAGAGTTTATATGCACGAGTAGAACATAAAGAGTTGTGGGCGATAATAGTCATACTGCTTACCAGCAACGTCTTACTTTGATTCGGCGGTATTGTTGGATAAAACGGCCCGGACCGACATTACATGACCGCGTTCATGAGACTGGTTCTACCGACGTGCTTCACACACAGGTGGCTAGCGGGTATCTGTTTCTCCAACTTTAGTTGAATCGAGTTTGACTACGCGCGGTCCTTGTTGAAGGTTAAAACAGCACACTTGACAAAAAATCGTTGTGGTTTTGATGCGTAGGTAAGAATGGTTCTTGCTAGAAGCCCGTAGCAGCCACGTAAAACTTGCAACAACAAAGTAGAGGACCTCTAACTTGTTTTTGCAGGGCTTGCTGTGATGTGATATGGTCAAGACATGATGTGATATAAATTGTTGTATGAGATGATCATGTTTTGTAACAGAGTTATCGGCAACTGGTAGGAGCCATATGGTTGTCGCTTTATTGTATGCAATGTAATCGTCATGTAATTGTTTTACTTTATCACTAAGCGGTAGCGATAGTCATAGAAGCAATAGTTGGCGAGATGACAATGATGCTACGATGGAGATCAAGGTGTCGCGCCGGTGACGATGGAGATCATGACGATGCTTCAGTGATGGAGATCATGAGGACAAGATGATCATGGCCATATCATGTCACATATTTTGATTGCATGTGATGTTTATCTTTTATGCATCTTATTTTGCTTAGTACGGCGGTAGCATTATAAGATGATCCCTTACCAAATTTCAAGGTATAAGTGTTCTCCCTGAGTATGCACCATTGCTACAGTTCGTCGTGCCAAGACACCACGTGATGATCAGGTGTGATAAGCTGTACGTTCACATACAACGGGTGCAAGCCAGTTTTGCACACGCAGAATACTCGGGTTAAACTTGACGAGCCTAGCATATGTAGATATGGCCTCGAAACACTGAGATCGAAAGATCGAACGTGAATCATATAGTAGATATGATCAACATAGTGATGTTCACCATTGAAAACTACTCCATCTCACGTGATGATCGGACATGGTTTAGTTGATATGGATCACGTGATCATTTAGATGACTAGAGGGATGTCTATCTAAGTGGGAGTTCTTCAGTAATATGATTAATTGAACTTTAATATATCTTGAACTTAGTCCTGATAGTATTTGCATATCTATGTTGTAGATCAATAGCTCGCGTATAGCTCCCCTATTTTATTTTTTGATATGTTCCTAGAGAAAACTAATTTGAAAGATGATAGTCGCAATGATGCGGACTAGGTCCGTAATCTGAGGATTATCCTCATTGCTACACAGAAGAATTATGTCCTTGATGCACCGCTAGGTGACAGAACTATTGCAGGAGCAGATGCTAACGTTATGAATGTTTGACAATCTCGGTATGATGACTACTTGATAGTTTAGTGCACCATCCTTTACGGCTTAGAACCGGGACTTCAAAAATGTTTTGAAATGTCATGGAGCATATGAGATGTTCCAAGAGCTGAAATTGGTATTTCAGACTCATGCCCGAGTCGAGAGGTATGAGACCTCTGACAAGTACTTTGCCTACAAGATGGAGGAGAATAGCTCAACCAGTGAGCATGTGCTCAGAATGTGTGAGTACTACAATCGCTTGAATCAAGTGGGAGTTAATCTTCCAGATAAGATAGTGATTGATAGAATTCTCTAGTCACTATCACCAAGTTACTGGAACTCCGTGATGAACTATAATATGCAAGGGATGACGAAAACGATTCCCCGAGCTCTTTGCGATGCTGAAATCGGCGAAGGTAGAAATCAAGAAAAGCATCAAGTGTTGAGGGTTGACAAGACCACTAGTTTCAAGTAAAAGGGCAAGGGAAAGAAAGGGAACTTCAAGAAGAATGGCAAGGAAGTTTCCATTCCCAGAAGAAGCCCAAAGCTAGACCCAAGCCTGAAACTGAGTGCTTCTACTGCAAAGGAAATGGTCACTGGAAGCGGAACTGCCCCAAAAACTTGGCGGATAAGAAGGATGGCAAAGTGAACAAAAGTATATATGATATACATATTATTGATGTGTACTTTACTAGTGTTCATAGTAGCCCCTGGGTATTTGATACTCGTTCAGTTGCTACGATTAGTAACTCGAAACAGGAGTTACAAAATGAACAAAGACTAGTTGAGGACGAGGTGATGATGTGTGTTGGATATGATTCCAAAGGTTGATAAGATCACCATCGCACACTCCCTTTACCTTCGGGATTAGTGTTGAACCTAAAATAAATGTCATTTGGTGTTTGCGTTGAGCATAATATGATTGGATCATGTTTATTGCAATACGGTTATTCATTTAAGTCAAAGAATAATTGTTATTCTGTTTACATGAATAAAACCTTCTATGGTCGTACACCCAAGGTGAATGGTTTATTGAATCTCGATCGTAGTGACACACATATTCATGATATTAATGCCAAAAGATGCAAAGTCGATAATGATAGTGCAACATACTAGTGGCACTGTCGTTTAGGTCATATTGGTGTAAGGCGCATGAAGAAACTCCATGCGGATGGACTTTTGGAATCACTTGATTATGAATCATTTGATGCTTGCGAACCATGCCTCATGGTCAAGATGACTAAGACTCCGTTCTCCGGAACAATGGAGCGAGCCACCGACTTATTGGAAATAATACATAACGATGTATGCGGTCCGATGAGTGTTGAGGCTCACGGCGGGTATCATTGTTTTCTGACCTTCACAGATGATTTGAGCAGATATGGGTATATCTACTTGATGAAACACAAGTCTGAAACATTTGAAAAGTTCAAAGAATTTCGTAGTGAAGTGGAGAATCATCATAACAAGAAAATAAAGTTTCTACGATCTGATCACAGAAGCGAATATTTGATTTACGAGTTTGGCCTTCAATTAAAACAATGTGGAATAGTTTCACAAACTCATGCCACCTGGAACACCACAGCATAATGGTGTGTCCGAACATCGTAACCGTACTTTATTAGATATGGTGCGATCTATTATGTCTCTTACCGATTTACCACTATCATTTTGGAGGTATGCATTAGAGACAGCTGCATTCACGTTAAATAGGGCACCGTCTAAAAATCCGTTGAGACGACACCGTATGAACTGTGGTTTAGCAAGAAACCTAAGCTGTCATTTCTTAAAGTTTGGGGTTGTGATGCTTATGTGAAAAAGTTTCAGCCTGATAAGCTCAAACCCAAATTGGAGAAGTGCGTCTTCATAGGATACCCAAAAGAAACTATTGGGTACACCTTCTACCATAGATCCGAAGGCAAGATATTTGTTGCTAAGAGTGGATCCTTTCTAGAGAAGAAGTTTCTCTCGAAAGAAGTGAGTGGGAGGAAAGTAGAACTTGATGAGGTAATTGTACCTTCTCTCCAATTGGAAAGTAGCTCATCACTGAAATCAGTTCTAGTGATGCCTACACCAGTTAGTGAGGAAGTTAATGATGATGATCATGAAACTTCAGATCAAGTTACTACCAAACCTCGTAGGTCAACCAGAGTACGATCCGCACCAGAGTGGTACGGTAATCCTGTTCTGGAAGTCATGTTAATAGACCATGATGAACCTACGAACTATGAGGAAGCGATGATGAGCCCAGATTCCGACAGATGACTTGAGGCCATGAAATCTGAGATAGAATCCATGTATGAGAACAAAGTGTGGACTTTGGTGGACTTGCCCGATGATCGGCAGGCCATTGAGAATAAATGGATCTTCAAGAGGAAGACGGACGCTGATAGTAGTGTTACTATCTACAAAGCTCGACTTGTCAAAAAGGGTTTTTGACAAGTTCAAGATGTTCACTACGATGAGATTTTCTCACTCGTATCGATGCTTAAAGTCTGTCTGAATCATGTTAGCAATTGCCACATTTTATGAAGTCTGACAAATGGATATCAAAACTCCATTCCTTAATGGATTTATTAAAGAAGAGTTGTATATGATACAATCAGAAGATTTTGTCAATCCTAAAGGTGCTAACAAAATGTGCAAGCTCCACCGATCCATCTATGGACTGGTGCAAGCATCTCGGAGTTGGAATATACGCTTTGATAAGTTGATCAAAGCATATAGTTTTATACAGACTTGCGGTGAAGCCTGTATTTACAAGAAAGTCAGTGGGAGCACTACAGCCTTTCTGAGAAGTATATGTGAATGACATATTGTTGATCGGAAATGATGTAGAATTTTCTGGAAAGCATAAAGGGGTGTTTGAAACGAGTTTTCCAAAGAAAGACCTCAGTGAAGCTGCTTACATATTGGGCATCAAGATCTATAGAGATAGATCAAGACGCTTGATAAGATTTTTCAATGAGTACATACCTTGACAAGATTTTTGAAGTAGTTCAAATGGAACAGTCAAAGAAGGAGTTCTTGCCTGTATTGCAAGGTGTAAAGTTGAGTAAGACTCAAAACATGACCACGGCAGAAAATAGAAAGAGAATGAAAGTCCATTCCCTATGCCTCAGCCATGGGTTCTGTAAAGTATGCTATGTTGTGTACCAAACCTATTGTGTACCTTGCAATGAGTTTGACAAGGGGGTACGATATTGATCCAGCAGTGGATCACTTGACAGCGGTCAAAATTATCCTTAGAAGACTAAGGAGATTTTCTCGGTAATGGAGGTGATAAAGAGTTCATCGTAAAGAGTTACGCTAATGCAAGCTTTTACACCGATCCAGATGACTCTGAGTCTCAATCTGGATACATATTAAAAGTGGGAGCAATTAGCTAGAGTAGCTCCATGCAGAGCATTGTAGACATAAAAAAAATTGCAAAATACATACGGCTCTGAATGTAACAGACCCATTGACTAAGCTTCTCTCACAAGCAAAAACATGATCACACCTTAGTACTCTTTGGGTGTTAATCACATAGCGATGTGAACTAGATTATTGACTCTAGTAAAACCCTTTGGGTATTAGTCACATGGCGATGTGAACTATCACATGGTGATGTCGACTATTGGTGTTAAATCACATGGCAATGTGAACTAGATTATTGACTCTAGTGCAAGTGGGAGACTGAAGGAAATATGCCCTAGAGGCAATGATAAAGTTATTATTTATTTCCTTATTTCATGATAAATGTTTATTATTCATGCTAGAATTGTATTAACCGGAAACTTAGTACATGTGTGAATACATAGACAAAGCATAAGTGTCCCTAGTATGCCTCTACTTGACTAGCTCGTTTATCAAAGATGGTTATGTTTCCTAACCATGGACATGTGTTGTCATTTGATGAACAGGATCACATCATTAGGAGAATGATGTGATGGACAAGACCCATTCGTTACCGTAGCATTATGATCGTTACAGTTTCATTGCTACTGCTTTCTTCATGACTTATACATGTTCCTCAGACTACGAGATTATGCAACTCCCGAATACCGGAGGAACACTTTGTGTGCTATCAAATGTCACAACGTGAATGGGTTATTATAAAGATACTCTACATGTGTCTCCGAAGGTATTTGTTGGGTTGGCATAGATAGAGATTAGGATTTTTCACTCCGTGTTTCGGAGAGGTATCTTTGCGCCCTCTCGGTAATGCTCATCACTATAAGCCGTGCAAGCAATGTGACTAATGAGTTAGTTGTGGGGTGAAGTATTACGGAACGAGTAAAGAGACTTGCCAGTAACGAGATTGAACTAGGTATGATGATACCGACGATCGAATCTCGGGCAAGTAACATACCGATGACAAAGGTGTGACGCCCTCGATTCAATCGTACACTAATCATACATGCAAATCTGTACGATCAAGATCAAGGACTCACGGGAAGATATCACAACACAACTCTAGACACAAATTAAAATAATACAAGCTTTATGTTACAAGCCAGAGGCCTCGAGGGCTCGAATACATAAGCTCGAAAACACAAGAGTCAGCGGAAGCAACAATATCTGAGTACGGACATAAGTTAAGACAAGTTTGCCTTAAGAAGGCTGGCACAAAAACAGCAACGATCGAAAAGGCAAGGCCTCCTGCCTGGGAGCCTCCTAACTACTCCTGACCGTCGGCGGTCTCCACGTAGTAGTAAGCGCCCTCAGGGTAGTAGTAGTCATCGGTGGTGTCGTCTAGATCCTGGGATCCACCATCTAGTTGCATCAACCGGAAAGAAGAAGAAAGGGGGAAA
The DNA here is from genome assembly GCF_018294505.1 of Triticum aestivum. Lineage (NCBI taxonomy): Eukaryota > Viridiplantae > Streptophyta > Magnoliopsida > Poales > Poaceae > Triticum > Triticum aestivum. Next base: position 529,742,063 of record NC_057799.1, read on the forward strand.
GGGGAAGCAAAGCAACCGTGAGTACTCATCCAAAGTACTCGCAAGGAAGGATCTACACTACATATGCATCGGTATCAATGAAAAGGGTTGTATCTGTGGACTGGACTGCAGAATGCTAGAAGAGAAGGGGAAAGCCTAGCCTATCGAAGACTAGCATCTTCTGGAAACCACCATCTTGCAGCAACCGGAGGGAGTAGAATAGCATAAAGTAAAGTAGTAGAAGTGTTATCAACCTTGGCCAGAGATCCTTTCTCGACTCCCTACAAGAAAGCAATCCCAGAGCCATTCTATCCAGTTCCAATCATAATCCAATGCTCATATCCATGTCTCATCTCAAGTATCCAGTTCTAGTTGTATCGATCGGGATACAACTCCAAGTGTCCGTTACCGTAGGACAGGCTATCGATAGATGTTTTCTTCCCTGGAGGGGTGCACCAACTTACCCACCACGCTCGATTAACTCCGGCCGGACACACATTCCTGGGTCATGCCCGGCCTCGGCCAAACAATACGCCGCAACCCGACCTAGGCTTAATAGAGAGGTCAAGCACGCCGGACTAAACCTATGCCCCCAGGGGTCATGGGCCATCGCCCCGGGAACTCCTGCATGTTGCGTGGGCGGCCGGTGAGCAGACCTAGCTACCTCCTTAAAAAAGGCGGGAGCTTACCAGTCCAACCCGGCGCGCGCCGCTCAGTCGCATGACGTCTATTAAGCTTCGGTTGATGCATACGACGCAGAACGCCCATACTATGCCCACGTGATGGTTAGTGCTATTAGGCCAGAGGCCCCTTGGATCAAATATCCAAATCGTAGTGTATTAGGAACGCGCGGTAACAAGCAGAGACTCACGAAAGATGTGACCCCGTTGCCCCGTCTCGAGGACTTGCGGCAAGGGCTAAGAATGCCCGGCCACGCCTCGTAATTATCTCGCGGGCACCCTCCAGGTCAACCCGTCTCCACATCACTCGCAATTAAGCTCGCGCGGGTACCCCTCAGGGCCGACCCGTCTTTAGTAACATGGTTCAGTGTAAAGTCATAGTAACCATAGTAACTGTGTGTCCAAACATCAAGGGGAAAACCCGAGGAATCACCCTCGGTGAATTCCACCCAATGTAATCATCAAGGTGAACGTAAGAGGAACCACCCCCGAGGTTCACACTTGAGGGGTTGCACGACAGAGTCGTATCGGAAGTGGTTAAGGCCGAATCAGCCTCGATGACCACGACCGAATAGCTACACTACAGGGTTAACATCAGAAGTGTTGTAGAGGTCTCACCCTCGGCACTCGATAGTAACCCAGTAGTGTCGAGCAACTAAGGGGAAAGTGATGTGCGGTGCCGGGGCCTGGTCTTCGATCCCGTTGATCGGGTCTTCAATGATGAAGTGGGGGCAACAAGGACAAGGTGGGGGTCACTGATGGATCACTAACCAACCTATACTAAGCAGTTTAGGATAAGCAGGTAGGTAACAATAAGCAAGTTACAAAAGCAGGCTATGCATCAGAATAGGAGCAAACAATAACAGTAGCAAAATCTAATGCAAGCATGAGAGAATGGAATGGGCGATATTGGGATGATCAAAGGGGGGGCTTGCCTGGTTGCTCTGGCAAGGAGGGGTCGTCGTCGACGTAGTCGATCACAGGGGCGGCATCGGTCTCGGGGTCTACCGGAGAGAAGAGGGGGAAGAAACAATAAATATAAAGCAAACAAAGCATCACAAAGCATAACAAGACGGAAAGCAGAACTAGGGTCGACCTAATGTAGTACTGAACGATATAGGTGAAGGGGGGAAATCAAATGGGAATGTATTCCCGGTACCGGACTTGTGTTAGACAGATGACCGGAGGGGGAATGTTCCATTTTCAGCATGCTAGAGGCATGTGACAGATGAATGGACCGCGTATTCGGATTCGTCTTGTCGTTCTGAGCAACTTTCATGTAGAAAACATTTTCATCGGAGCTACGGTTTATTTTCTATGATTTTTCAAAGATTTGAACATTATTCTGAAATTATTTTAAAATTAACAGAAAAGGAATATGACATCAGCATGACGTATGTGTGACGTCAGCAGTCAACAGTCCGGTTGACTGGTCAAAACTGACATGCGGGACCCACCTGTCATAGACAGTGGGTTAAACAGAGTTCAAACTAATCTAAATTTAGTTAGTAAAACTACTGGGCCCACCTGTCAGTGTCTACTTAAGCTAATTAATTTATTTTAAAATCCTTTAGCTATTTAGTGGAGGTGGGGCCCATTTGTCAGCAGCTGGGCTAGTCCAGTCAGCAGAGCTGACCGGTCAACAGGTTAAGGCGGGGCCAGCAGGGACCACTGGTCAGCGACCCAGCGGGTGGCCCCGGAGTGGCCACGTCGGCGGGCCGGTGCCGGAGTGGCTCCGACGACCAAGGCAATGGCGGCGCCCTGCCGGAGTTGGCCGGAGCCGCGCTACAGGGGGCCTTCGGACCTGCGGCTTGGACCTAAGGGTGCGGCCCAGTGCCGCGCACACGATGGTGACGACGACTGGCGTCGGGGACGACCGGAGCATCGCCGGCGTCGAGGTTTGCGGTCGCTGGAGTTGGGCGAGGATGGAGTCGGCACAGGAGGCACGAACGGAGGCGCGGGTGGGCTCTTTTGAATGTCGGGTCGACGCCACGTGAAGTGGTGGTAATAGGCAACGCTGGGGAGGCCGGAGCTGGCCGGAGCAGCGACGGGGAGCGGCGGTGGCGCTCGGGCCCCGTTCGAATCGCAGCGGGAGCGGCCTAGGCGTGCGGTTGGGGCTGCGGCTCGTTGCTGTGCGCGCCCTGGAGGGCGCCAGTGACTCGCGCGGGGGTGCGGGAGCGCGGACGGCGCGCGGACGGTGACCATGGCGGGCGGCGGAGGTCGGCAATGCGGTGGAGCGGCTACAGCTAGGCAGAGGGACAGGGGAGAGCGAGGAGAGGAGGGCGAGCTCACAGTGGAGCCATAGGGAGTGGTAGCGAGCTCAAGGAGGGCGCGTGGTAGCCGGAATCGGTGACGAACGCTGACGATCCGAAGGTTGAAGACGAAGGGTGTAGCGGCGATGCAGTGCAGCTCCAGTCGCACAGACGGGCTCAGTCGACGTGGAAGAAGGCGGCGCAGTTGTTGGATGTCCTCCGGGGCGTCGGGGAGGCTGGTCGCCGCGGGTACTAACGGCGACAGCCGCGCCAGCCCCTTCTCCAGATCGACGGAGAGGGAGAGGTAGATAGGGGAGAGCGAGAGGATAAGGGGAAGCGCGAGGGGCAAGTGGAGTTCGGGAGACGAGGGGAGCCCGTGGCTTTGCCCTTATCCCCTCCGGCGCCGCCGGCGAGGCGGTCTGGCGGGAGCGCGCTCGGGCGCTCGGTCGCTGCAGCAGTGAAAGGGGGAACGACCCCGAGGCATTGCCCGACCGGCTGGGCCTGCTGGGCTAAGACCCAGTGGGGCAGGGGAGGCTTCTCCTTTTTTTTGCTCTTTTCCTATTTTTTTACAAAAGAAAAGCTTTGCAATATTTGAGCTGCCCAAAAGGATTCTGTAAAATGTGGGACTTGGCCACATAATTACATTGCACTAGTTGGCACTGCCAAAAAGGATTGTGAGGCTTTTGAAATAGTTTGCCACTTTTATAATTTAAAAAAAGGCATTTAAACTATTTGTTTTAGCCACTGTTTATCCAGTTTAGGCCACTTAGACATTTTGCAAAATGTTGGTTCACCACCAATATTTGTTATGAATTACATGGCACAAGATGAACATTTTAGACTTCATGTATGAGAAGTTTGAATTTTGACGTTAAATTGGATTTGAATTAGAATTGTGATTTGTATCAGGTGAAGATAAGCAACAGTAACATGATGACATGGCACCATTAACAGGGGATTACTGTAGCATGACACTGGGGGTGTTACAAATCTCCTCCACTACAAGAAATCTCGTCCCGAGATTTAAGTGGGGAAGTAAAGAGTAACTTCGGGAGAACTGACCCTTATAGGGTTAATTATCTGGTGAACAATTCAGGGAATGAGGCGAAAGTATCTCTCGAGTTGAAACTTAATAAAACATCGAGAGCAAAGTATGAAGGTACCATAAGAAGTTTCAAGCGAGCAGCCAATCGTTCGATGCCTAATAAAAAGGTGAAAGGGTTTTAGAACAACGGAAATAAGATTGTGTTTGATACGAGAGTTGATCATCTCTAAGAAGGTGGCTCGTGATTAGCATATGAAGCCAAGTGTGAGGAATAACTTTGGAAACAGGGGTGTACGGTAGAGTCAGGTTTCGATCCTGTGGAACTGTGGGTTATGGGCCCACCATGTGGGTTAAAGTAGTAGGAAGGGCGATGATAGCAAGGCATGTCAGAGCATAGACTGTCAATTATGTTGGCAACAACGTTGGTACCAAGGGCGAGGGACGAAGAGAACCATTTTCCTGCTCGTTAAGACGAGGCGGACCAATATGCAAAGTTCTCATCCATCGGTGGCTACCGGAATGTCATCAACAATAGTAACAAGGTCTTACTGACAAAGCTTGTACATCGAGGTGTTTACATAAGCAGGGAATTATCTCTGCTCAGACAAGTTAGATTACAAGAAAGGTGAAACAAAACAATGGAAAGGAAAATGTGATTATTATGATAATCAGACCAATGGAAAGGAAAGGTGTTTATACCCAAGTATTGGAGTATAACTTTCCCAAGGAAAGGCAGATCATGATAGGGCTCCAAGTATTAAACCATTTAGACAAAGGGGCAAGGAATTTATGAGTTTTACCCATACAACGGTGTCCGGATGATAGATCCAGAACCTTTGGTAATGTGCTACCAATGTTTTTGTCGATATTTGGGATACCACAGTCATGCTTCGTGGTAGCATTGATCTGGTGTTTCTAGTAAGGTTGGATCTAAAGATCACAAGAGATACAAAGGAACATTTCCAAGATTATCTTGGAACGTAAGGAATAACCGAACACAACCAGGTCTGTGTTGGCAGAAAGTCAAGGATGTCGTCGATGATATCACAAATCATCGAAGAGCAAGGATGGTATTTCTCAACATGAATTCGATTGACATCTCTGAACAAATCAAAGTGTTGACGGTGATCATGACAAATTTTGTTAGGAGATTATAGGAAGATGTCATCGAGCAGCGACGACAACAAACAAAAAGGGTAGATGAAGTGAAAGGCCATGAGAACCACGGATTCGACACAAGCTCGAAATCAAACTTGTTGTTCGAGATGAAATGATAGGATGAGGAAGATTGACGTAAGCTTAGCTCGTCGTCGGAAGTTGTGCTCCGGGAAGAAGGACCGGGTAGCACAGTTAAAATTAGCACGATAATGATATGGTCGATCAGGCTAGGAATGATGTGATGGAGTATCATTCCAATGAGAATTCACAAGAGGTAGTGCAATGACACAATATCCTCGAGATAATAAGGGGCAATACTCGAGGTAGATCAAAAATAGAGGTTGGACAGATGAAATGATCTGCAGAAGACAAGTATTTTAACTTGTCCGGGAAATGGAATTAAGGAGAAACTATAGTCGGAACCACGGTTATGAATGATCAAACCACCGATACAAGATGAACTTATAACAAGGGGTAATCATTTTTACGAGCAGCTTCCACGATAAGTTCTACATCGGGTCCATGGGCATGAACACAAAGGTTCAAGGTCGACTCCCACTTCTTCAATGCATAACCTTTCATTCACTCCTCATTTTTCGAAGAATTGTAGTGCAGAGGATTTACCTGGCGAAGTACCAGAAGAGTAAGACTTGTGAGAACTCTCGGGTTCGCATGGATTATGGAAGGCATAAGTTCAACCCATCGGGGCATTTTTACGAATCTATACAACCATCAACCAAGCAAAAGATACGAGTTCAAAAGCAGTGTATCGGAGTCAAAGCAGATGATACAATTTACCGAAGGTATTATGTATCAGGGAAAAACTCACAAGACTTTGGATGTGAAGGACATTGTCGGATAACAACCCAGCAATGGATCTGGCGATTCACGACAGAGTTGATGTGAGTATCGGTAATCAATCAGATGAAGAAGGGGATGCAAAGGCATCAGCTTATAGAAACGTCTGAATGATTCGATGCTTGGGTACAAAGGAAATTATGATTTCAAGATGAAGGATCAGAAGCAGAGGCTCTGATCAAAAGATGAGTAAGTTGAATAGACTTAGAGGTGTACCCGATAAAATCTGGATTGGGCAAGAACCAGCTCATATCTGGAAGGATGTCTGAGCCGGAAAGAAAATTTCCAAGGATTAATTGATGATTGCGAGTATTCGCACATACGCTGAATCCATAGGAACAGAATGTCAATCACAAAGAATTTTAAAGAATATTGCTAGACATATGGAATTAATCTTAATGCAAGCAGGCAAGGAGAATCAAGAGCAATAGGCTGCAGAGGATTTTGAAAGATCAGATAGCATTTTCAGGTATTTTGGAAAGCATATGAACAACTGGGGATGAACGAACCCCGGTTAAGTGAATTATCTGCAGTGCAAAAGAAGCTGCAAAGCAGAAGGCACAAAGGATTCTCGAAACAACGGAGAGTACTAGGGGTATCTTGTAACAACGGGAACAACTAGGGAAGAATGTACAAGCGGCAAGGATGTTATTCACGGGGATTATCGATGGTCAGGAACTGCAAAGCAGTGGGCACAGGGTCTCGGGAAACATCAAGGAGTATCTGCAAAATCTTCTGGCGAAGCAAGCGATCATCTGTAGTGAAGGGGCTCTCCAGGAGGAAGTGGTTACGAGATCCTAGAGTCAGAGTTAGTAAAATCTTTAACCCGAATAGATGAGAGATCGAGTCCCAGAGTATAGACGAGGAATAAAAAGATCCTAATACCATCCAATTGGCGACGTGGGCCCGTAAGCCACACAGCCATGTTAGTAAAAGTTTTTTAAGTGACTAGACTCAACTTCGGCCAAGGAGTTGGAAAGGGGGCTACCTACAGGCAGTCGACTCTGATACCAACTTGTACTAATGGCGACAGCCGCGCCAGCCCCTTCTCCGGATCGACGGAGAGGGAGAGGTAGAGAGGGGAGAGCGAGAGGATAAGGGGAAGCACGAGGGGCAAGTGGGGTTGGGGAGACGAGAGGAGCCCGTGGCTTTGCCCTTATCCCCTCCGGCGCCGCCGGCGAGGCGGTCTGGCGGGTGCGCGCTCGGGCGCTCAGTCGCTGCAGCAATGAAAGGGGGAACGACCCTGAGGCGTTGCCCGACCGGCTGGGCCTGCTGGGCTAAGACCCAGTGGGGCAGGGGGGCTTCTCCTTTTTTTTTGCTCTTTTCCTATTTTTTTACAAAAGAAAAGCTTTGCAATATTTGAGCTGCCCAAAAGGATTCTGTAAAATGTGGGACTTGGCCACATAATTACATTGCACTAGTTGGCACTGCCAAAAAGGATTGTGAGGCTTTTGAAATAGTTTGCCACTTTTATAATTTAAAAAAAGGCATTTAAACTATTTGTTTTAGCCACTGTTTATCCAGTTTAGGCCACTTAGACATTTTGCAAAATGTTGGTTCACCACCAATATTTGTTATGAATTACATGGCACAAGATGAACATTTTAGACTTCTGTATGAGAAGTTTGAATTTTGACATTAAATTGGATTTGAATTAGAATTGTGATTTGGATCAGGTGAAGATTAGCAACAGTAACATGATGACATGGCACCATTAACAGGGGATTACTGTAGCATGACACTGGGGGTGTTACAAAAGGGAACAACGTATGTTGTTATGCGGTTTGACCGATAAAGATCTTCGTAGAATATGTAGGAGCCAATATGAGCATCCAGGTTCCGCTATTGGTTATTGACCGGAGATGTGTCTCGGTCATGTCTACATAGTTCTCGAACCCGTAGGGTCCGCACGCTTAACGTTCAATGACGATTTGTATTATGAGTTATGTGATTTGATGAACCGAAGTTTGTTCAGAGTCCCGGATGAGATCACGGACATGACAAGGAGTCTCAAAATGGTCGAGACATAAAGATTGATATATTGGAAGGCTATATTCGGACATCGGAATGGTTCCGAGAAGTTTGAGTATTTTCTGGAGTACCGAGAGGTTACCGGAACCCCCCGGGAGAAGTTATGGGCCTTATGGGCCATAAGAGGGAAGCACACCAGCCCACAAGGGGCTGGTGCCCCCCCCCCTTCGGCAGGAGGCCGATTAGGACTAGGACAAGGGGGTCGGCCCCCCCTTTCCTTCTCCTTCTCCCTTCCCCCTTTCCTACTCCGTGTGGGAGGTGGAATCCTACTAGGAGTAGGGAGTCCTAGTAGGACTCCACACCTTGGCGCGCCCCCCTAGGGCCTGCTACCTCTCCCTCTCCCTCCTTTATATACGGGGGCAGGGGGCACCCTAGAACACACAAGTTGATCTTTTAGCCGTGTGTGGTGCCCCCCCTCCACAGTTACACACCTCGGTCATATTGTCGTAGTGCTTAGGCGAAGCTCTGCGCTGGTAACTTCATCATCACTGTCACCATGCCGTCGTGCTGCCGGAACTCTCCCTCGGCCTCAACTGGATCAAGAGTTCGAGGGACGTCACCGAGCTGAACGTGTGCTAATCGCGGAGGTGCCGTACGTTCGGTAATTGGATCGGTTGGATCGCGAAGACATTCGACTACATCAACCGCATTACTAAACACTTCCGCTTTCGGTCTACGAGGGTACGTGGACACACTCTCCCCTCTTGTTGCTATGCATCTCCTAGATAGATCTTGCGTGATCGTAGGAAAATTTTGAAATTACTGCGTTCCCCAACAGCCCACCAGGTGGGCACAACCCGTCTGGAGAGGACTTTTGGGACGGAGCACCGCCGTCTCGAGGCGGAAATTGGGCAGGAGCACTTTTGCCCTCCGGCGGAGCGATTCCGCTAGGGGAACTTCCCTCCAGGAGGGGGAAATCATCATCATCATCATCACCAACAACTCTCTCATCTTGGGGAGGGCAATCTCCATCAACATCTTCAATAGCACCATCTCATCTCAAACCCTAGTTCATCTCTTGTGTTCAATCTTGTTATCCCGAACTATAGATTGGTGCTTGTGGGTGACTAGTAGTGTTGATTACATCTTGTAGTTGATTATCATATGGTTTATTTGGTGGAAGATTATATGTTCAGATCCAATATGCTATTTAATACCCCTCTGATCTTGAGCATGATTATCATTTGTGAGTAGTTACTTTTGTTCTTGAGGTCACGGGAGAAATCATGTTGCAAGTAATCATGTGAACTTGATATGTGTTCGATATTTTGATAGTATGTATGTTGTGATTCCCGTAGTGGTGTCATGTGAACATCGACTACATGACACTTCACCATGTTTAGTCCTAAGGGAATGCATTGTGGAGTAGCAATTAGATGATGGGTTGCGAGAGTGACAGAAGCTTAAACCCCAGTTTATGCGCTATTCCGTAAGGGATCGATTGGATCCAAAAGTTTAATGCTATGGTTAGAATTTATTCTTAATACTTTTCTCGTAGTTGCGGATGCTTGCGGGAGGGTTAATCATAAGTAGGAGGTTTGTTCAAGTAATAACAGCACCTAAGCACCGGTCCACCCACATATCAAATTATCAAAGTACCGAACACGAACTAAACCAACATGATGAAAGTGACTAGATGAAAATCCCGTGTACCCTCAAGAACGCTTTGCTTATCATAAGAGACCATTTTGGCTTGTCCTTTGCCTCAAAAGGATTGGGATACCTTGCTGCACTTTTGTTGCTACTATCGTTACTTGCTCGTTACAAATTATCTTGCTATCAAACTACTCTGCTACTTACTATTTCAGCACTTGCAGACATTACCTTGCTGAAAACCACTTGTCATTTCCTTCTGCTCCTCGTTGGGTTCGACATTCTTACTTATCGAAAAGAGCTACAATTGATCCCCTATACTTGTGGGTCATCAAGAGCTCAAACCATTGCATCCTTGTATCATCTTTCTTGGTTCTTTTTTGGTGTTTCTCTTTGTGAGTTTTAGAGCTTATGGTCATCTTCATGACAATCTCGAGTTCATCAAAAACGGATTTCATATGCATCTTCTATGATGTTTTCGATGTTGGAGTTTATGTCGGTTCTTCACTCATGGATGTTTCAAATCTCTATATCATAGGCATAATCTCTGTTGCCACTTCTGAAGTTTTCCAGCCGTGATTTGGCAACTCTTGTCGTTAGCTTTCTATCAAGCTTGAGTTCATCAAAATCGAAGTTCGTTTGCAGAAGTTATGGTAGTTTTGGTCTTCTTGCATCCTTCTGTTTTGCTTGGGTAGTTTTTCACCTTGAGAGGTAGTAGAGCGGTAGTACCCCTCAAGCGGTAGTACCTCTCCACCGAGCCGTAGTACCGCTAAGGCGGTACTTCCGCTGACCAATACCGCTTCCACTTCTGCTTATTTTACGCTTTTGTTACCCAATGCGCTTGAGCGGTAGTACTGCTCCTCTGAGCGGTACTACCTCTCTGGCAGATCTACTATTTGTGTTTTTCTGTCTCGTTGGGCTGTTTTGGCCGTGCTAAGCGGTAGTACCGCTCCCCAAAGCGGTTATACCGCTTGTGCACGACCAGTGGGCATATAGGTTGGATTCAAGGGTGCCTATTTAAGGGGGCCTTATTCCCCAATGGTCCCTATCCTTTTAGCTCGTGTTCTTCCCCCATTGTTGACCTTCTTCGAGCTTGCTATTTCTCAATCCCTCCAATGATTCTTGATGGTGAAAGTGCAATGTTGCACTAAATTGTTTTTGACATCTATGACAACTTCATTTCTGTTTCTAACCACATGCTCTAGTGTTAACAGCACTGGTTAAGCTAAAGTGAAGCATGGATGGTTATTCCCTCTTATATTGGAAAAAGGAAAAGCGGAGTGCTCAAGAAAAGAAGAGTACCATAAAGTTTTCTTGTTTCTTGAGTCCTTAGGGCAGCCGCACTATTAACGGGGTTGCATCATAAAAACATCCGGGGTATCAACTTACCTTCTCACATTGATCTGAAAATCTTAGTGTAAAGTTTCTGTTCAGGCCGGAACTTACGGGACGGCCGGAACTTCTGGGGACCGAAAGGTTCGGCAGGGTCCGGGAAGCTTCCGGGGTACCCAGAGAAATTGCCCTTTTTGTGCAATCTCTCTGTGTAGCCCGGAACCTCTCCGGACCCTGGCCGGAACTTCTGGGGCGGCCAGAACTTCCGGGCTCCGGAAATACCGTCCCCTGTTTCAGCAGCTTCGAGGGTACTGCTGAGTTAGTGCAAACTCTCTGTGTAGCTCAGAACCTGGCCAGAACTTCCGGGGTCCGGAACTTCCGTCCGTGGCTAGAACTTTTGGGCTACGCAGAAATCTGGCTCCAACGGCCAGATTCCATCCCCACCTATAAATAGTCTTCTTCTTCCTCGTGAAGGAGGTGACGACTCCATTTCTCTCACATCCATTTTCAGACCTCGATTTCTTGGAGATCTCCCTCCTTAGCCAACCAAAGATCTTGATCTTTTGAGAAGCGAAGGAGAAGTGCTCGATCTACACATTCACCAAAGCGAAAGTTGATTCCCCCTTGTTTTTGTGGTGCATCCTGTTACTCTTGGAGGTTGGAGACTCCTAGGCGGTAGGAGTGCTCCGGCGAGGAATCAACCATTGTGATTTCCCCCGGAAAGTTTGTGAGGGTTTGGAGACCACCTCAAGGTCTATGCACTAGTGGTTGACAAACGCCTTCGTGGTGTTGTCTCAAAGGGAGAATAGGGTGAGCCTTCGTGGCGTTGGTGTGCCTTTGTGGTAACATCCACCTCTCTAACGGTGACATAGCTTCCCTCCAAGGAAGTGAACATCGGCATACATCCTCATCTCTCGGAGTTGCAGTTATTCCTAATCCTAACTCTCTACTTTTGGTTACTTGTCTCTTAGCACTTAATTATATCATATTGTGCTTGCTTACTCACATATTTGTGTTACCTATTTACCTTTCTTAGCTCTTAGCATCATAGTTGCAATTGTTAGGATCACTTTCATATTCCGCATTATTGCCTAAAAATTGCTAAGTAATAATTAAAATTTGTAATTGTACCTATTCACCCCCCTCTAGGTCCATCTCGATCCTTTCAATTGGTATCAGAGCCTCGTGATCTATTCTTGTGGCTTAACCGCCCTAGAGCGAGATGAATCATGATTGTACTCCCCTTGTTGCGGATCCGAAGAATACGGGCGCGGCTTCCTTGGAAGTCAAGTCCTTCACTTCTGAGGATCTGGAACGGGCGCTTGCTAAGCAAAAGGAGGAGCATGATGCTTCTCTTGAGGCCTTGGTCCAAATGAGACTAGCCACACTTACCACGATGCTTGCACCACTTTCTGGTGGTGCGGCCTCGAGGCCAGCTGTGCCTACTCCCTCACTTGGCCAACAACCTCCTAGTAATGAACACTCCAGTGTTCCTTGGCTTTATGCAAGACCTCTAATAGGGAAACCAAAGTATAACCCTCAAGGCAAACCTCATTTACTTGATGACACTACCGATTTTGCTTTGTGGAGAGTTGCTATGCAGGATCATCTTCGATATGGAAATGATGAGATGTTAGAGATCTTGGAGTATGGCTACCAAGCTGTTGACCCGAGGAATCTTACTCCAAGAGAGGTATATGACAAGAATCTCAACGACACAGCAACCATGTGCATAAGGGGAGGTATGACTGACAAGCAAAGGAGACCATACATACATATCACAAGTGCCAAGGAATTATGGGATAGCATTGTGAGGACCAAGACCGGTACCTCCACTCTCCGGCTTGCTCAATATGAAATTGCTAAGGGTCAATTGCAAAACTTTTTTATGGAGAAAGGTGAATCTCCCAAGCAACTCGTTGAGCGTCTCATGACTCTCACCGCTGATATCGAGTCATGTGAGTGTGACAAGACACAAGATGGAGTCAACTTGACTAACCGATTTCTCGTGGATAAGTTGCCTCATGCTCTTGCTCCATATCATCATCAAATGGTGTGGGACATAAGACAACGCCATGGATTCAAGGAAATGACTCTGGATGACATTATATCCACCTTCCAACTATTTGAAGATTCAAAGGAAAATGCTACAAAACATCTTGCCATGCATGGTACCTCAACATCAAAAATCAATCTTGCATTTAAGGCCAAGCATGTATATGAAGAAGAGCAAAGTTAAGAAGAGGAAGATGATGAGGATGAAGATGGTGATGAGATTGACTCCGATGAGAGTCCTTCATATGAAGACATTGCTCTCTTTGTCAAGAAGTTTAGCGCGGGAAAATTCAAGGGAAGATTCCAGAAGAAGAAAGTGAGAAAGTGCTACAACTGTGAAGAAACCAACCACTTCTCCAATGATTGCCCTTATGAGAAGAGAGAAGATAAACCAAGGTTTCCCAAGACCTTTCCCAAGGAGAAGTTGCCAAACCCTTTGAACGCCAAGCTCAAGAAGAGAGATGGGAAAGCAATGGTTGCTCATGAAGAATCTGATCCGGATGATGTTAGTGGTGTTTCCGGAGTAGCCCAAGATTCTCAAAACACTTTGAGGCTAGTCAACAATAGTGGTGATGTTGTCACCTATAACTACATGAAAGACTACAAGGTCAACACTCACAAGTGCCTAATGGCAAAGGCCATGGTAGAAGATGGATAGGATCAAAACTCTCCTGACAAGGTCAAGGTAACCTCACGATCAAACCCTCCTCTTTTCACTCCTTCTACTCCTAGTGATGAGTATCTTCATGCGGAGGATAATTATGATGATAATGATATAGATGACCCCATGTTTGCTAAATTAAATAAGGTCATGTGCTCCCTCAAAGGAAATAAGCTCACTATGTTTCGTATGCTTATGGAGATGGTGGGTAAGCACACCGTCACCATTAAGGAACTCGAAACCCTCGTAACCGAGGAAAAGGAAAAATATGAAATCCTTGAGCGGAAATTCCAATATGAGGAAGCACGAAATGATGAACTATGCTTGAAAATTGGTGCAAACATTGGTGTTCATGCTAAAGATCTTGCCTCCTTGAAAAAGGCTAAGGACTCTTGCGAAGAGTTGATGAATGATAAAAGTAAGCTTGTGAAGTCTCATGTATCTCTCTCTAAGGAGTGTGAGCTTCTATCCGTGTCTCTCAAGACTAAGGAAGAAGAGCTCATCCTTCTTACAAAGAGTTTTGAGACGCTCAAGCTTACTTATCTTGAAACTCTAGCCAAGGCTTACTCTTCTCCTATTATCAATGTTGATGCTTGTACTACTAACTCTAGTAGTGACCTAGCATCTATTCTTGAGGAGAATCGCTTTCTCAAGGCTCAAATAGAGAAAGGTCTCATGACATGTGCTCAAGGACAAAAGAACCTTAATGAGGTATTGAGTCAACACAATGAGGTGTTTCCCAAAGAGGGGCTCCGGTTTGACCCAAGCACAAGCAAGAAGAAGACGTCTTCTCAAAAGTGCACCACTCCTCTAAAAGAAACATTTGTATGAGAAGGGCACAAGGAGAAAGGTAAGGTTGTTAGTGGGAAGGCCACAAGGGGCATGCCCACTCTCAACAAGCCAAAAGAGTTCGTGCCTCCATCCTATGTACTTCGTAAAACTAAGGATGGAGAAGTTTATGCAAAATTTGTTGGACCTCGAAATGCATTCCGGTTCTATGCTATTTGGGTCCCTAAGACCCTTGTGACTAACTTGAGAGGTCCCATTGCAAAATGGGTTCCTCTAACCAAGTCATAATTGTGTGTAGGTTGCTTTCTGTGGTGGAGTAAAATGGGTGATCGATAGTGGATGTACCAATCATATGACCGGAGATAGCAAGTTGCTCTACGATTTCATGGAAGCTATTCAACCATTTGTGAGCATTATGTTTGGTGGAGGATCAAAAGGACAGGTACTCGGGTTGGTCAAGGTGGCTATCACAAATGACATGTCTCTTGCAAATGTCATGCTTGTCCAATCCCTTAAATATCATTTGCTTTCCGTTCGCCAATTGGCTTCTGTTGGTTATGATACACTCTTTGGACTAACGGATGTGAAAGTCTTTAAGAGAGATACTCTCGAAGTGGCTTTTGTTGGAGACTTGGATGGCAACCTTTACACGGTTGATTTCTCGAAAGAGAGCACGTTCCATGCAACTTGTCTAATGGCCAAGGCCAACAAGGGGTGGCTACGGCATCACCGGCTAGCCCATGTCGGCATGAGAAATCTTCAAGATCTCTTAAAGGGTAATCACATCCTTGGACTAACCAATGTCTCTTTTGAGAAAGATCGTGTGTGTAGTGCATGCATAGCCGGGAAGCAACATCAATCAAAGCACCCACCAAAGAATGTCGTGTCTACTTCAAGGCCTTTAGAGCTCCTTCATGTGGATCTTTTTGGGCCTCCTTCATGGGATAGTCTTGGTGGGAAAAAGTATGGGCTTGTCATTGTTGATGGTTACTCAAGATATACATGGGTGTTTTTCCTCAAGTCCAAGGACGAGATGGAGATCACCATCATTGATTTTGCCAAGCAAGCACAACGCAAGTTTGACAAAGAAATCTTAGCAATAAGAAGTGACAATGGCTCTGAGTTCAAGAACTACACCTTGGAAGAATTTCTTAATGATGAAGGGATTGAGCATCAATATTCAGCTCCATACACTCCTCAGCAAAATGGTGTAGTTGAAAGGAAGAACCGTACACTTGTGGAGATGGCAAGGTCCATGTTGGATGAATACAATTCGCCACATAGTTTTTGGGCCGAGGCGGTCAACACTGCATGCCATGCATCAAACCGACTCTTCCTCCGCACAATATTGGAAAAGACTCCATATGAGCTCCTAACTGGGAACAAGCCCAATGTCAAGTACTTTCGTGTATTGGGTGCAAATGTTTCATCCTCAACAAAAGAGAACGGTTAGGAAAATTTCAATCCAAAACAATTGAGGGCATATTTGTTGGCTATGGATCAAACTCTCACGCCTATAGAGTCTACAACAAATCCAATGGATGTGTTGTAGAAACTTGTGACATGGTGTTTGATGAATTTAATGGCTCCCATGGGGAGCAAGTCGATCTAAGTGATGTAGGTGAAGAAGATTCTTCTCAAGATATTTTGACCATGGGTGTTGGTGCACTTCTTCCAATGGAACAAGAACCTCATGATGATGAAGAAGAAGATGGAAGCTTCAAACATCATAAAACTACTTCAACACCCATACCACCACAAGCTCCTATTTCTCAACCAATGCCCTTAGTTCAAGTACAAGAAGATGATCAAGTCCCTCTTCATGATAATTTTCAAGAACAAGATCATCATCAAGGACAAGAACAAGAAAGTGCAATCATTAATGATGAACCTCAACAAATGCAATATGAAGAAGATCTACCACCACACATTAATGATCCATATGTTGAGGATGTGGATGATGGACATGAAGTTGAACCTCGTGAAACTCTAACCTCCATCATGCCCCGAGTGTCCGGTCGTGTTGATGTTGATAAGATTCTCACCGGCATATCGGAAGGTAGAGTCACTCGTAAACAATTGACAAACTTTTGTGCTCACTTCTCGTTTGTGTCTAGTGTTGAGCCACTCAAGGTACAAGATGCATTGATGGAAAATGATTGGCTCATTGCCATGCAAGAAGAGTTGAACAACTTTGAACGCAACCAAGTGTGGTCATTAGTCAAGAGGCCAACTACGGAGCACAATGTCATTGGAACAAAATGGATTTTCAAGAACAAGCAAGATGAGAATGGTGTAATCATCCGCAACAAGGCAAGGTTAGTGGCACAAGGGTACTCACAAGTTGAAGGTTTGGACTTTGGTGAGACCTTTGCCCCTGTTGCCCGTCTTGAATCTATTCGCATCTTACTTGCTTATGTTGCTTTCAATGGTTTTACATTACATCAAATGGATGTGAAGAGTGCTTTCCTTAACGGTCCTCTACAAGAAGAAGTATATGTATCACAACCACCTGGGTTCATTGATCCCGATCACAAAGACTATGTGTATAAACTTCATAAGGCTTTGTATGGCCTCAAACAAGCACCTCATGCTTGGTATGATCATCTTAAGAAGTTTTTACTCGATGATGGTTTTGTGAGAGGGGTGATCGATCCCACTCTTTTTTCTAAGAGGGACAAGGGTGATTTGATCTTATGCCAAATATATGTAGATGATATCATTTTTGGTTCTCCTAACATTCATTTGTGCAAGAAGTTTGCAGCCTCCATGACCAAGAATTTTGAAATGTCACTCAATGCAGATTTGAAGTTCTTTCTCAGATTCCAAATTCAACAATTTCAACAAGGAATTTTCTTGTCTCAAGCAAAATACCTCAAGGATATTCTAGAGAAGTTTGGCATGTCTGATGCTAGTCCATGTAAGACCCCCATGCCAACAAAAATTGTACTCACTGAAGACACAAACGGTATCCCTTTCGACCCTTCTATTTACCGCTCTATGATCGGTTCATTGTTGTATCTTTGTGCATCTAGACCAAATATCATGTTCAGTGTATGCATGTGTGCTAGATTTCAAGATTCCCCTAGGGAAAGTCATCATAAGGCGGTTAAGCATATTCTTAGATACCTTGTTCACACCCCAAAGTTGGGTCTATGGTACCCCAAGGATGCTAAGTTTGATCTCATTGGGTTCACGGATGCGGATTGGGCTGGAGACAAAGTGGATCTTAAGTCCACCTCCGGTGCATGTCAATTTCTTGGACGCTCCTTGGTAAGTTGGTCCTCAAAGAAACAAAATTGTGTTGCCCTCTCCACCGCCGAAGCCGGATACATTGCAACCGCCAGTTGTGCAACTCAATTACTATGGATGAGGAAAACTTTAAAGGATTGCAGTATCACCTATAGACATGTGCCTCTTCCATGTGATAATGAAAGTGCCATCAATATTGCTGAGAATCCCAAAGATCATACCCGCACAAAGCACATTGATATTAGGTATCATTTCTTGAGGGATCATGTGGAAAAGGGTGACATTAATATTGCTCATGTTGGTACAGATATGCAACTTGCAGACATTTTCACCAAGCCATTGGATGAAGTAAGGTTTTGTCAACTTAGGCGTGAACTTGGTATCTTGGAGCTTGACAACATTATGTGAAATCTAGTACCCATCCATGCATTTACTTCATGTCTTGTCTAGATGTAGGCATGTATTTAGGGGGAGACATTCAACTCATGAGTTATCTCACCCTATATGATGCATAAATAAACCAAACACTCTCAAAGTTACTATGTTATCACTTTGTGACTTAGTACTTTAAATGATGGAGTTGTGATGTTGGGCTCAAGGTTAAAATCTCCGCAGTGCCAAGTCACATATACTCAAACATGGTGGACTCGTCCGCCGCCCTCTCTTAGAGAGGCTGGACTTATTCTTCATCTCCTTTTTGTGTGTTTGTCCGGTGTTTTTCTCTCTGTTTGAGTGTTCTCGTTGTTGCTCTTGTGTATTGTCGAGTGTGTTGCCCCTAGCTCAGGTTCTACCCAAGCCTCTCCCATCTCGAAACCATCTGATATTTATCTAGTGCACAAGCTTCAAATCAAAACCACATAAATGTTGATGTGGTGTGTGGTGGTCTTGGGAGCTTTTGGACCCCGTCCCTCTAGTTCTCAGGAGTTCAGAGAGACTGTAATCTCTCTGGATATCCCGGAACTTCCGGGGTGGTGTCCGGAACTTCCGGCAAGGGCGTCGTGGGTCTTGGGCACATAATATGGACAGAGGATAACAAAGGGGTATCCCCCCTTCTCCACTATTCCACTCCTCTCTCCCTGCGGTGCCCCTCACCCATCGGTGATTTCCGGGCGAGCTGCCGGCCCCCGGAACCTCCGGCTCCTTCTTCCCTCATCGTGCTTGGAGGGCATCTGTGCTCTCCACCATATCCATGGAGGAAGGTAACCTAAGCATCTATCTGCTCTCTCTGGTTTCCTAGGGATTGTAGGCTACGCTTATGGTTCTAGGATAAACACAAACATCACATCTCGAGTCCTGCATCCACTTTAGATCTGCCGTACTCCATCGCTTTCATCCTTCATTATTCGATCCATGTCTATCCCCTGCTCAGATTTGGAAGGAGCCCTGCGACCATGCTGGTGCCCAGAACTTCCGGGCAGGCCGGACCTTCCGACCTCGCTAGGGCTTCCATGTCTGGTCCAGGGGCGGTACTTTCGTCGGCCAGAACTTCCGGGCTCCCCGGAACTTCTGGCCTCTGAAACTTCCGGCTCCCCCCCCCCCCCCCCCCCCCCCCGGAACTTCTGGCCTAAGCAGAGTTCTGTCAAAATTTTCAAACAATGAGATTCTTTGATTTTCTGTTTTTGAGGCTTGTGTACTTATTCTGTCCCCATGCTATTCTCTCATCTCTGTCGGCAGGAGGGTCTGGTTCGCGTTCTCACTCATCCAAGGTGTATGAACGGAAATCCAAAGCTCGGGTCAAGAAGACAACGACTGTTGTTTTGGGGCATGAGAACATGTTTGACTGCCACCCTGAGGAAGATGTTGAGGCTGGAGATAGTGCATCTCCTCCTGCTGCTCCCGTCCACTCCAAGAAGCGGAAGACTACTTCCAAGAAGGCCAAGGCACCAAATGTTCAACCTCCTCCTCCTGTTCCAGTCACCATGAGGGAAATACCCGCACCGGAGTGGATTGCTCTTTGCCGTGTCAATCCCTATTGCTATGACCGTGATCATGTGGCTGATTCCAAGTTTTGGACACTTTTCCAGCAACGCAACTATGAAGATATCTTCTCTCAGTTTGTCAACAAGTGTGTCATTCCGAAGAATATCAACATTGCTCACTTTGACAAGATTCCAACAAATTCTGCTTACTTTGATGGGATCCAGAGCATGTGTGAAGCTCAACCTTCTTCCACTCATGCGCTTTCAACATGATGTGTCTCTGCCTCTTGTGGCTCAGTTCTATGCCACTGTGCATTTTGGGACTGATATGCAGCGCACTCTTACTTGGATGAGTGGTAATGAGAAATTCTCTGCTCCGTTATCAATGTTGGCCGGTCTTTCGGGATATGAGTATACTGACACTACTGTTGACCGTGGCTACAAGATTCACGACAAAGGGGTCTTCCAGGCTATTCACTTGGCTGATTTGTATCCTTCATCCGAAAAAGTTGGATCTGTTGGAGATCTTCTGCCTTTCTATGACATCATGCACCGGATCTTTCGAGAGATACTTGTTGTCAAGGTGGGTGACAAGAACAAGATTCATGGCCACCTCATCAACCTTCTTCACTACACTTGTCACAACTCCGAGCATGGCCCCATTGATGTGATGGACTTTATGTGACATGAGATGTACAGTGTGGTGATGAATCGCAAGGTTCCTATCTATGCTCCTTATATTACTGCCTTGATTGCTGAGATTGCTCCTGATGCACTTGCGGGTCGGCGTCTGACTGTCCACTCCAGTGTTAACTTTCTTGTTAAGAAGGGCAAGGCAACTGCTCATGAGGGTGCTGATGATGAGGAAGAGGAGCTACATGCTGGAGATCCACACCACTTTGAGCTTCGTCCCCGCTCTCATACTTTTCATCGTGGGGAGTCCAGTGAATCCGGGTCCAAGAAGAGCAACAAACTTTGGCGTCTTCTCAAGAACATGTTCTGTCTGCGGCAAGATATGCACAAGAAGGAGTGGGAGGAGCACAAGTCTAGGAAGGAGAGCATGAAGGCTCTTAAGGATGGTACGCGTGCATCTGGTATGGACATTGCTCACGGTTCCGAGTCTAATGTGACTCCTTTTGAGAAATACCAGTCCAAGTTTGCTCGGTTTGATGTTGAAGCCGGCGATGAAGCCTCTTCTCACCGCCCTCATGGCTCAGAGTCTTCTGGAGAGTCGTCTGATGACCCTTCTGCGTCCCTCTCCTAGGGGCTGTTTATGGATTCCTCCATCTTTCCTTTTTTCCATCTTGGTGACAATAGGGGGAGATGTTGTGGTGCTTGATAGGGCTTATCGTTTATCTGTGTTTATCTGCCTATTTTATGTTGCTTGGTGAACCGTTGAACCTTGAACCTTTGCTTTTATTTGCCCCTATTTGGATCTTATCTTGCTATTTGAACCTATTATGTTTCATTAAATAATCTATCTATGTGTGAGCATCTTATGGCAAGGAGGTTACATGGCATATTCTATTTTCTCATATTGTGAGAGACATCTATCAGGCAATGTTATATCTATATTTGTATCTTCACTATGAAAAACAAAGGTTAGTAAAGCGTTCTATGTTGATATATCATTCTTGTGTGGGTATGCACAGTGATAGGGAGAGTTTCCTCTAACCATGTCATTTCATTCAAATGCAATCCTAAAATAAGGCATGGGTTGTGGGGGAGTACTTTCCTTTCATTAAAATTTCTTCATATTGTATATACTTTATGTGTTTACCCTCTCAAGCATTGTTGTCATCTATGTCAAAAAGGGGGAGACTGAAAGTGCAATGTTGCACTAAATTGGTTTTGACATCTATGACAACTTCATTTATGTTTCTAACCACATGCTCTAGTGTTAACAGCACTGCTTAAGCTAAAGTGAAGCATGGATTGTTATTCCCTCTTATATTTGAAAAAGGAAAAGCGGAGTGCCCAAGAAAAGAAGAGTACCATAAAGTTTTCTTGTTTCTTGAGTCCTTAGGGCAGCCGCACTATTAAGAGGGGGTGCATCATAAAAACATCCGGGGAATCAACTTACCTTCGCACATTGATCTGAAAATCTTAGTGTAAAGTTTCTGTTCAGGCCGGAACTTCCGGGGACCGGAAGGTCCGGCAGGGGTCCGGGAAGCTTCCGGGGTACCCAGAGAAACTGCTCTTTTTGTGCAATCTCTCTGTGTAGCCCGGAATCTCTCCGGACCCTGGCCGGAACTTCCGGGGCGGCCGGAACTTCCAGGCTCCGGAACTTCCGTCCCGTGTTTCAGCAGCTTCCGGGGTACTACTGAGTTAGTGCAAACTCTCTGTGTAGCCCGGAACCTGGCCGGAACTTGGCCGGAACTTCCGGGCTACGCAGAAATCTGCCTCCAATGGCCAGATTCCATCCCCACCTATAAATAGTCTTCTTCTTCCTCACAAAGGAGGTGACGACTCCATTTCTCTCACCTCCATTTTCAGACCTCGGTTTCTTGGAGAGCTCCCTCCTTAGCCAACCAAAGCTCTTGATATTTTGAGAGGCGAAGGAGAAGTGCTCGATCTACACATTCACCAAAGCGAAAGTTGATTCCCCCTTGTTTTTGTGGTGCATCTTGTTACTCTTGGAGGTTGGAGACTCCTAGGAGGTAGGAGTGCTCCGGCAAGGAATCGACCATTGTTATTTTCCCCGGAAAGTTTGTGAGGGTTTGGAGACCACCTCAAGGTCTACCACTAGTGGTTGACAAACGCCTTCGTGGTGTTGTCTCAAAGGGAGAATAGGGTGAGCCTTCGTGTCGTTGGTGTGCCTTCGTGGTAACATCCACCTCTCTAACGTTGACGTAGCTTCCCTCCAATGAAGTGAACATCGGCATACATCCTCGTCTCTCGGAGTTGCGGTTATTCCTAACCCTAACTCTCGACTTGTGGTTACTTGTCTCTTAGCACTTACTTATATCATATTGTGCTTGCTTACTCACATATTTGTGTTACCTGTTTACCTTGCTTAGCTCTTAGCAGCATACTTGCAATTGTTAGGCTCACTTTCATATTCTGCATCATTGCCTGAAAATTGCTAAGTAATAATTAAAATTTGTAATTGTACCTATTCACCCCCCCCCCCTCTAGGTCCATCTCGATCCTTTCAGCTAGTTCTTGAGGGAAAAGAGAGGGGAGATCTAGATCCACATATCCACCAATCACTTTCTCCTCTAGGTGGGGAACCCCTTGGGTCTAGATCTTTGAGTTCTTTGTGTTCTCCTTTTTCTTCCTCTCATTTTCCTCCATAGCTTTCATTGCTTTGGTGGGATTTGAGAGTGAGGGACTTGGGCACTCTGTGTGCCCTTGTCATTGCACTAGTTGCATCGGTTTGAGTTCTCCATGGTGATACATGGAAGTGAAAAGTTGATAAGCTTATTACTCTTTGGTTCTTGGTACCCTAGAGCTTCTTCCTCTTGGGTGCTTGGGCGCCCTAGACGATTGGTGGTGTCTCGGAGCTCAATCATTGTGGTGTAAAGCTCCGGACTTGCGTCGAGGTCTCCAATTAGGTTATGAAGATTTCGCCGAGCAATTTGTACAGGTTTCAGTGACCGCCCCCAAGGGTTGCCAAAGTGTACGGGTTCGGTGACCGCCCTCAAGGGTCCCTTAGTGGAATCACGGCATCTTGCATTGTGCGAGGGCGTGAGGAGATTACGGTGGCCCTAGTGGCTTCTTGGGAAGCATTGTGCCTCCACACCGCTCCAAACAGGATTAGCATCCGCAAGGGTGTGAACTTCGGGATACATCGTCGTCTCTGCGTGCCTCGGTTATCTCTTACCCGAGCCCTTTACTTATGGACTTAACTTTGTGATAGCCATAGTGTTTCATGTTATATATCTTGCTATCACTTAGTTGTTTATATTGCTTATCATAAGATGTTGATGCACATAGCTGAGCCTAGTTATTTTAGGTTTTGTGCTTGACAAATTAAACGCTAGTTTTATTCCGCATTTGTTCAAGCCTAAACTGTAATTATTTTAAAGCGCCTATTCACGCCCCCCCCCTCTAGGCGACATCCACGATCTTACAATAAACATGACCAATGTTCAAATCAACTGGTGTTGAAGTATCACTTCTCATAATATAATATTAACCACATTCTTTCCTATACTAGTTATGTCAACCAGCATTTCACCCACCTTGTATCATTAGTTAATTATTCCATTCCTGACACCCCAACACCTGGATCTCTGACATAATACATAATTTTTTTTTGAACTATAGCCTTCTAACTCTATCAGTCAATCAGACTCAAGTATATTATGTATTATAAGCTAATAGTTATTTCCGAATTATCTGTGCCCAAGAAATGGAATCTGACTTCCTAGACTTCATTATCCAACCTACAAATATAATACAAATTAAGCTAAAAGTTTAGTAATAATTTAGTTAAACAATTCAGTTAAAAGTACAATTCAATGGTTTAGTTCAATGTTCAGTTAAAAATTCAGTCAAAGTTCCGTTAAAACTTTCAATAATAATTCAGTCAAAAGTATAGTTAAGTTCAGCTATTAAAAAATTTAATTCAAAGTTCAGTTAAAACTTCTATCAAAAGTCCGATTATTAAACTCACTTCAGCAGTTAAAACTTCTGTCAAAAGTTCAGTTAAAACTTCTGCCAAAAGTTCTGTTCAAACGTCGGTCAACAGTTCAGTGGTACAAATTACAATAATTACCACAGACTATTTTATTTAATCTGAAGTCACAGTGGCACAATTTGAGTGAATTCAATTGAAGTCACGGTCACACCTCCACACATTGATTAAATTAATTATGCATGGGTAAGACAATCTAACTACAACAAATCACCAATGCCAATATAACAAAAAAAGTGTTATAATCCTAACCCTAAAGCCAAACCCTAGAACCCTAACCCTAGAATAGTAGAATCCCAATCGGGGAAAAGAGAGAATAGGGATGGATAACTTACACCACGCCGCCGAAGGAGGAGGCAAAGTTGTGGCAGCCTGTCGGATTTGCCTTCACCGCTTGGGCGAAGCCAGTAGCCGTCGCGTACTCAAATGATTTCCCCGTGCCGGCGGTTGGGGAGGAGGCGGCACCTAAGAAGGATTCGAGCTCCCCACACCTCAGGTGGATCTCCATCACCACCATCCGGAGCATCACCAGCGGAAGAGCCGCCGCTGCCAGATTTCATTGTCACCATCTGTGGGAGCCTGCGGGAGAGAAGTGCAAGCGAGAGAGAGTGGATGCGGTCGGTCAGTCCAACGCGAGCCGACCGCATCGTTTGAGAAAATGGCGCCGTCCGCGCGGCTGTTATGCCACGTCATCAGTTTCGGGCCCCAGCTATTGGAAATGCCATCAAACGCTGCAAAGCATGCGGTCAATCCTCCTTGCAAAAAAAGTTTACCGTATACGCAGTGACTTTTGCAAATAATTAGAGGCCAGGTAGTTTTCTGCAAACGGAGCCCCAAATGTGGTGGTTTAACTCTCAGATTCGGATGTCTGTGAAAGTTTGTTTCTATACCTATTTCTAGGTGTGTTTCTTTGTTTTGCTTCATGTTGTATAATTAGTGGCAAAGCTCAAGGCCCGTCATCTGACATATCTGTATCAGTCACTACAAACTATTCGAGGGCAAAACTTGTATTGTTGTTGTACTTGAAAATTCCGAGTTGCCTGGTGGGCATGGTCAACGTGGCAAAGGAAGTGTAGAAGATTTGCAAATCCTACAAGAATTCCTTCAATCCAAAGAGCCCTCAGAGATACTGTACAAATCTGCTTGGCTTTTTATTTACAACGAAAAATGCTACCGATATATATCTTCATTTTGATTTCAGTATTTTCTTTGTATGTGCTTTTTGTGATCTATCATGTTTGAAGTGATATCAACATTTGTTGAACTATTTGAGTGATTTATAATCACGCATCAACACCCAATATGCAATGGTTGTGGTCGCATTTAGCCTTTATCTTATAGAGCATTCCCTAAATATGGTGTTGAGTTGGATCTCATTAATTAATAATAAAAAATAAAGTTTTGCCTGTAAGACTGAGAGAAAAGAGAGTGCCATCCTTCTAACTTCCAGTTCACCTGTTGGTCTACTAAGTTATGCTTCAATTTTCAGATCATGTACAACTTTTTTCAGTGCACATGTTTTAGGGGTTATATTCAGTACAAAATGGTCAATTGAAAAACCTGCAAGCACCGCTAATTAGCTATCGCTCCATCTCATTTTGTTATGTTTATCACAAAGCATTGTTCGGTATTGACATGTAGCTAATTTAATAGCATGTTGTTAGTATGTAATGTTTTTTGTGTTTTTCTTATGTGGACTTAACTGATTTAATCTAGCATACAAAAGGTATGGGAAGGGATAGAGATAATAGTGAATGTGTTGCATCTCTTGTTCGCTTAAAGTAGTTTTGTATTATGCTCTAATTAGAACAGAAGACCAGTGATGGTGCAAATTAAAGCTATAAGGTCAAGTGGCGTGGCCATCAAGTTCAAATATATGGACCAGGACCAGGAGCAATTTTGATGCCGACGGTGAGCTTATACTTCTTCGTTTGCTTTGCACTTGAGCTATATTGAGTTAATCCGTTCTACATTAGCAAGTAGCCACAATGAATTTTATTATTACTTGCTCAAGATTAAAGGATGGAAGAAATGGAATAATACATCTCACAGAGATAAGCAAGTTTCATATATTCTCTCAGCCTCTCTTATAGATTGGATAAATCAAATATTGTTGCTTCCATTGTGATCCATCGATTGGTCATAACCAAAATAGTTAACAAAATATGTGGTATAGTGCCATCTTTATTCTATCCTTCTTATAACTTAGGTGAATGGAGTGCTTTTGGTTAGTTAACCTGAGGTCAACCAAGTAATGGCAAATAGTTAACCTGAGGTCAACCAACCTGGTGGTGCGCTTTAAAAATGCATATTATTGTCCACTTGTTTCTCCAAGGTCGTTTCTTCTCTTACTTCTTTAAAAAATTGTAAATTCAAAAAAATGACACGAATGGTATGTGCATTGTTTGAGACATGTGTTGCATGTGCTAGTTGTATTATTAGCTTACTAGTAAAAACACACAATTTACACCCAAAAAATTTCTGAAGCCTGTGACAACTAAATGTAAATATTGAAATATACTCTATAATTTAGTTGCTGCCAAGATGTGAGTGCAGTCACACATGACACATGTATGTCTATGTTCTACCACTGATTTTAGACCAAAAAAATCACATTTCATCATATATTCGACTGTCCCTAAATATGTGTCGCAGTCTGTTGGTTTCAATCCCAATTGGCTAGTATACTATCGCAGGTAAGAACATACCCGGTGCACCACATGCCAAAAAAACTCTCATGAAATCACCAAAAACATTTCATGGATAATAGACATAACACAGATATATCATACAAGAAATTTCACATTCAATTTCAACCCACGTATAGAGAAACAAAAGGAGACAAATAATTCTATGAATCGTTCCATTTTGGATTGGGCTGTGAATTTAGTTATTAGCACCTACCACAACTGAATTTGTTAAAAAAAATCTTGAGGTATATTTTGAATCGAGGTTTGAAATTTGATGGCCTAGTAGATATATACTGCACTCGTATAACAAAAATGTTTAGAACTTTTCGTAACTTCAGTGTGTGCTTCCGAGCTTGGGCATATATACCTTTTGCACCATAAGCTTGGGTGCTTTCATTCTCAACTGCAAATTAGATTATTAGCTTTGTCAATCGTGATTTTATTGATGAGCGTTCCTAGTGTTCAAACTTACTAGGACTGGTTACGACTTGTGACCTCTCTCCAAAAAAAATCTTTTTTAGAGTGCTCCAAAAGAATATGTTGATTCTGAATATGTATCCAAAACTTAAGATCCTCCGCTAGAGCTATATCTCGCCTTAAGCGAGACAGAAGGAGCTCTAAAGGGTTTGAGCATATGGGCCTGCCTATTAGCGTAGGTTCGATCGCTTTGCTCGCTACCACTCGCTATAGGTAGTTCTAAAAAAACACTCGCCATAGGTCACTATACGTTTTTTGGGTTTTTTTCGCTTTCTTTTGATTTTTGGTTCTTTTGTTTTTTTTCATCCAATTTTTTTATTTTCTTTTTTCTTTGTTATAACTTCAGTTTTACACCGGTTTCTTTTTTTCTTTCTCAGTTTCACAGACTTTTCTTTTCTTCCCTTTTTTGTTTCTCTATGGTTTTCTTTGTTTCTTTCCCTTTTTTTGTTTGTTTGTTTATTTTTTGTTTACTTCTTTCTTTGGTTTTCTTTATTTCTTTCTTGGTTTTATTGGGTTTTTTCTTTTCTTTTTTTCTTCGGTTTAGTTTATTTCTTTCTCATTTTTCATTGGTTTTCTTTGTTTTCTCTCAGGTTTCACTATTTTTTCTGTAGACATTTTTGGTATATATATAATAAATATTTAATATTTTCAAACGCTTGATTAAATTTTTAATAAAATACTAGAGTAACATTTTTTTAATACATGGTCAACATTTTTTATGTACCCATTTAACATTTTTTTAAATGCTTGATTCACTTTTTTTTAAATACAAGTTTAACAGTTTTTTATTACATGGTCAACATTTTTGCTAAACACATTTAGAATTTGTGAAATACTGGTTTAATTTTTTTTCTAAAATGGTCAACATTTTTCTATACATATATAACGTTTTTAAATACAAGTTTAACTTTTTTAATACATGGTCAACATTTTTTTATACACATTTAACATTTTTCAAATACAATTTTAACATTTTTTCAGTACATGGTCAACTTCTATACATATTTACCATTTATCAAGTGCAAGTTTAATTTTTTTATATGTGGTCAACATTTCTTGAATACAGACTTAACATTGTTTTTCAGAACCCTGATTTGGCATTTTTATTGTACATGGTCAACATTTGTTTCTATACACATTTAACATTTTTCAATTACAAATTTAAGATTTTTTTTTAACACTTATTCAACATTTTTCAAATGCTTGGACTAACATCGTTTAAGTACATGGCCAACATTTTTTCTATACACATTTCGTGGTGTA
Organism: Triticum aestivum; assembly: GCF_018294505.1. Taxonomy (NCBI): domain Eukaryota; kingdom Viridiplantae; phylum Streptophyta; class Magnoliopsida; order Poales; family Poaceae; genus Triticum; species Triticum aestivum. The sequence goes on from NC_057799.1 coordinate 529,770,739, forward strand.
TGTTTTTTGTATACCTGATAAACATTTTTATACACATTTAACATTTTTAAGTGCTTTATTAACATTTTCTAAATGTTTTATGTAAAGTATTTTTGTAATATAGAATATCTGGAAATATAAATAAAGTAAAAGAAAACAAAAGACGTAAAAACGAGAATATGGCATGTGGCCTCTGGTCAGCGGGAACATATATGGTGCACCAAGGCAATTGGTGCTACCGGTGCACCGGACCTTTGCACATTAAAAAGCGTTTCAAAATAACAAAAAATAATAGTGCAGTGACACAACATCAGTGTATCTTGTCACAAAAATTCAAATCAAAATTCAAAACACTGCTTGAGATACAAAAATGAAAATTTTGACATTAATGTGTTAATGGGCCAAAACTGAAGCCCAACATGTGTTATGTACTATTCAGTGTCAAATTTGTTTTTTTTTGTATCTCAAGCAATGTTTTGAATTTTGATTTGAATTTTTATGACAACATACATTAATGTCGTGTCAATACACTAAAAAACTGGATTTCTTCTTTCTGTACAATGGGGGACCGGTGCACTAGTAGCACCAATAGCCCCGGTGCACCAAATACATCCCCTCTGGTCAGCAGTGCGATGGGCCGGCCCAATATGGAGCTTGCCTTCAGCTAGAATTCCTCTCGCTGTAGTAGGCCAAACATATCAGCGCCTAAGATCCTCTTGCAATGCAGAAACATCAAACAAATTAGTTTATAGATGGGCCTTAGCTTATAGTAGCAGTCGACACATATTTTTTCCCAAAAAAATATTTGGGAGAGAGGGCTTAGAATGGCCGATAGATTTCCTAGCCCATGGCCTACATTACTCTGCGCAACTCTAGACCCCTTATGTGTGCGTGTGTGTGTGATTGTGTGTGTGTGTGTGTGTTTGCACGTTGCACAAGTGAATTGTTTTGAATTGCACTGGCAAAAATGCCCAATATTTTCTACTGCAAACTTGCAAGTCCATGTCACTATCAAAATAAGGGCGTCTTCAACGATGACACGCAATGGCGCCTCGCAAATCTTTCTCCTGCATCCGTCCGCGGAGAGGGGGGCAGTCTGTGGACAAGGATGCGGGAGGCTGCCATCCAACCGTAGCCGCATGCATTTCAAACACTTTTTCAACAAACCGGATGAAATTCATGCAAACACGGCCGGGATTTCATACAAACCGGACAAAAACGTTTACATTTTGGACATATTTTAACTAAAAAAGTTAAAAATATATGCGCATACGGTCGCGCGGAGCTCCACTCCCATGACACGGATACACTACACTAGTCTATGGCCGGCCGCAGCAGATCTCTTTGTCTTCTCCATGTCCGGCAGCTCGCTCATCGGATTGTCGAGAGCCCCGGAGGTATATTCTTTCCCCCGTATCTTCTCTATGTCTTGATGCGCTGCTCATCGGAGTGGCAATGAGGGTGCTTCAACCGGAGGGGAAGGGGGGCTCCTCCGCTTCCGTGGAGTCCGGGTGGGGGGCGAGGATGGTCTAAGATGAAGAATCGGACAGGTCACCGGGTATACAAGCCAGCGACACGCCGGCGATGGCCTTCCTAGGACCCAATCGGCGGTGGCTTCCCGTGTTCTACTTTCCCTCGATGTCGGTGGCGGGCGCGCTGGCCACTGACTCGTCGATCTCCGTGCAGCCTACTTCTTTCTCTGTCTGCAGGGCACGGTTACGCACGCGTTGTCGGCCGATGGCGCGGTCGTAGGCACGGGAGGCGCGGTACGACGCGACGTCGTCCACGGCAACGATGATGCCTGTGCCGTCGTGCCCCCCCCCTCCTGTGCCGGTCTGGAGCAACTCGCCACTCCTCCACGAGCTGGCTTGGTGCAGCGAGGTGTTAAACCACGCGCCGGCTATTATGCCTCGCTCCATCAGGCTAGGGCGAGGGAGATGGAGCAGCGAGTTGCCTCACTCGTATCCAGCGGGCTGGCGGGCCACCCAGCTGGCTTTTATGCCAGAGAACTACTATTCCTGCTCGTCGGATGCCATCGAAAGTGTGGAAAAAATGGTGGAAGGAGAAGATGGGGAGCGGTGGACTTGGTGATGCGATTCTTGCCCAGCGTCTAGCCTCCTTTAAATAGAGGGTGCACGGGAGGAGCTTTGCCCTGCATTGTGTTTAATGTCGGCCCACTCGTGAATGGACATGTGACCGGAGTAGGTTTGTCGTCTTCCACACCGGTTTAATGGAGGCATTTGAATGCGGCGAGGAGGCATGTTCTGCCGGCGTGCAGCGGGCGACGCCCTCGACTGGTGCGCCGTTTTAATGGTCGAGGCAGTGAGACGTCGCGTCCGTTCTAAGCCGTCTTCAATATGGAGGGGCACGCTCTACAGCAACAAGAATGCGGGCAGCTGGCGCCAGGCGGGAACGCGTGCGGGCGATGGAGGAGTGGTTCGGGTGGGCCACGGCGGACGGGTGTGGGTAGTGTCGGAATGCCCGCAAAGCCCATATTTGTCTTCGGTTTACGGGAGAAACAACGTCCAAATCAAACAGCGAAGGTCCGCGTTGGATGGGGTTCCGTGATCCGAACGTATGCGGATGATTTAAAGGTAAGGTGTCGAAGATGCCCTAGCATAGCACGCTCTCTTTTCTGGAGCGTGCCTGAAGCTAGCGACTGAACAACCCAGAAGTGGACTTCTACGTCCTTTCAGCCCCAGCTCGGCTCCAAAGTCCAAGCTTCCAAAACAGAGGAGCTCATGAGCAAACGCGGCGCGTAGCCTAGAACCGTCCACATGACGAGACCTGCAAATCTCATCCGGTAGGAGAGCCATGGACCATATCCGGCCTGGGGCTTGGGCGGCGACGGCGTTTGGCAAAGCGCCAAACGCTACGGTTGCGCCGGCCCGGACCACCGCCCGCCGCCCCCCCAGAGGATTACCACGCACACGAGTCCTTTTCGATCGCCGAATGATTTTGATCTAGCACGTTCCCGCGGTTTCCCTCCACAGTTGAACGTTGCCCTCGCCAGGATTAATACTAATCCCGTCCATTCTCTTTGGGGTTGCTTTGCCTTTGCTCCCATAAATTCTTTCCGTCCGCCTCGTGTTGCTTCCCGACCAAGTCTGCAGCTTCCTCTCCTCGCCAGCAAGAGCGCGGATTCCATTCCATCCGGATTTCCTTCTCGATCGCACTCACAGCCTAGCCTAATAGCCGATCAAACAAACCCGGCCTTCCGTAGCCCGCCCGAGACCCCAAGTCACGCACAAATTTTCTTCATCTTCTCCCGCAATGGCGGAGCCTGCTCCTGCTCCGGCGCAGCCAAGAACCGGCGGTGACGATGTCATTTCTGCCAGGATGCAGCGGGCTCTGGAGCTCTTGTTCCCGTCTAATCTCGCCGGGAAGGCGGTGCTGTTCGCCGTCGTGGTGGCGCTGCTGCGGATGCTGCCGACGAGCCAGACCCCCGGGATCTGGGACCTGCCGCACATCCTCCTGCTCGGCCTCGTCATCTCCTACGGCGTCTTCGGCCAGAGGAACGCCGACGCCGATGTGGTGGTGCCCCCGGTGGCCGCTTCTTCCAAGGTCACCGACGACGACGAGTCCGTGGAGGCCTTCGTCTCCCAGATACTGCAAGGGCCGCTGGTCTTCGAGGGGAACAGCGGCGACGGAGGCAGCGGCGGCGCCAGGGACGGCGCCGTGCAGGCGTGGAGCTCGCAGTACTACCCCGACGATGCCCTCGTCGTCGTCGCCGACACGGGCGACGCTGGCGAGAAGCCGATTCTCCTGCCGGTGAGGAAGCTCAAGCCATTGGCCGAAGAATCTGCACCGGGCAATGTAAGTGATGACGCTACCGATGAAGAAGCAGAGTTCCTCCCCAAGGAAGAAATAGGATACGGCAGCGCGCGCGAAAAAGCCATGTCGTCGCCGTCCTCCGTCCTCGAAGCCGGCTTGACCCTCTCGCCGTCCTCGCCTCCTCCCCCGCCGCCTCCACCGCAGTTTCGTGGCGGCGCGCGTGGCCTCGGGAAGGCGAGAGCAAGAAGCTTCAACGAATATGGGGTTGGAGACATGAGCATGAGCGGACGGACGGGTTTACGGAGCAGGTTCCGGTCAAACTCTTCCATCCAAGCAACGAGGAGGAGCACTTTCACCGACTACGATCCTGTGGCTCCGTCCGACGATCAAGCGGCCGCAGACGATGAGGCTGACGAGATGGCCGCGGCCTCGGACAGCTCGTTCAGCGACGACATGGCCAGGGACGGCGACGATGAACACGACGAGGAGGAAGACAACTACGACGAAGAGGGAGACGAGGAGGGGCGGCAAGGTGACAACTCCTGCGACGAAGAGCTTTTCGAGCTGGCGACGAGGCCCGAGCCGGAGGAGGACGAGGTGGACAAGAAGGCTGACGAGTTCATAGCCAAGTTCAGGGAGCAGATTAGGATGCAGCGGGCTCATCCGGGGCCGGGCAGAAGATGAGCCATCTCATGTGTAATGCACCGCATTTTAATGTTTTTTTTCTTCTTTTGATTGCTCTCATGTAACTACAACCTGAACAAATGGTGTCAATCAGTGGAATAAGTGTGCGCGGGATATTGTGCGCATCCTCTTTTTCTCACATTTTGTTTGATAAAGCACGTTTTATTGACTCTTAGACAAGAGTAATGCTGCACATACATAGATTTACCGGACTTAGGCAGTTGGGTTTTGATCGGAGATTAAAGGGGGGAGAGGGCACCCCGTGAAAATCAGGGAGAGGTTAGTTAGAAAGAAAGAATCTTAGTCAGCGTTATACGTTTAGCATTATTGCTTAGACAACATAGCAAAAGCATAACCAGAAGAGGGGAGTGAAAAGGTTCATTTTTTGTCTCTCGATATAGCGACTTGTGCAGTTTTTGTCACTCAACTTCAAAGCCAGACAACTTTTTTGCGAAGCTAAACTACACAACTTGCACCCGAACTTTTCAAACCGGACAAGATTGGTCTCTCGACCCTGATTTGAATGCTAACTCATTGTGGTTTTGACCAATAGCCGCCCATGGGGCAATGTATCTCTTCCCTACTCAATGGCCTTCAAATGAGCCACACTTTCTTCTCTCTCCATTTTTGCAAGCTGGAACTGAATGAGGCCGGACTGATGAGATGGAGGCAACACACCGTTGTGACATCGATGATTGCTTAGGATACATCGCCTGGTACGATGGAGATTCGATATGTTGTGTAGGATCCATGACTTCTCATATCTCTACTAGTGCATAAAGAAAACAAATCTTTCACATCCGCCATTTATGATGGCAATTGTGCTTTAAAGATGAGCATTGGTGTTGGGCCCAAGATTCAAATCTTCACGGTTCCATGCCAAACACTCTAACAAGGTGGCTTCGTGCGCCGCCCTTCTCCCTTAAGAGAAGTATTGGATCGCATTGGTGTTATTCTGGTATTGTATACCTATGTCATTATATGCTGTATGATCATACCACTCATAGTTTGGTTTTCCTTTTCGTTTTTTCCAAATATGAGTGTATTCGATCTCTATACGACAATGTTTGCACTCTATTCCAAGCCTTCTTATTCAAAGACAAGCTTTCATCCTTGCAAGAGTCTCTTTTGATCATATTCATATAGCTGATTTCATTGGGGTGAGTATCCTCGATTTGTGGAGCCTTTTGAACAGTTTTCGAGGAAGCCTACAATTCGCTACGCACCCTAGAGATGTCCTTCAAAAAAATCACAAGTCCATGGATACCCCCAGGCACCTGGTCTCAGTCCAACCACCCGGTCCCCTTTGCTCCGGGCACCCGGGGTACACAGGCCGATCGGCTATATAAGTGGGAGGGCGTGGGGACTAGGGTTTCTTCCGACTCCAGTTGCCCCCACGGCCCCCAAACCGCCGCATGTCGCCTCTTCCACTGTCGTTGCCATCGGTGACCCTCCAGTCCTCCCGACCTCCTCCGGGCGACTTTTTCGAACCCCTTGGCATCCTCCTGCAGTACATCCTTGATTACATCCGTGCTTTTTGCTCAAATCTCCATTATCTTCGTATCTAGATGAGATTCAATTAGGGTTGCATATCATAGGATTTCTCATAGTGGATCTAGTTTTACATGAGTGTGGCCTCGATGGTAGTCAGTTTGCATCTCGATTTTTTTAGATCCGCTGATGAGATGCTAAAACTAACGTTCCTTCGGGTGCCTGGTTTGTGATGTCCGCTGCGATGGTGGGTTGGACGCGGATGGGTAGGAAGGTAGTCTTATGGAAATTCAACAAGAGGCGCAGTAGCGTTAGCAAACAATCCAGAATTTTTCTGAGTTGTGTGGCAGTGCCAGCAAAGGTGTGGGTGATGATGAGCGTATCATCGGCATATTGAAGGACGGTGGGGAGGTTTTGATCTAGGGGGTGGTGAAGTAGACCGTCAATGTGGGCACGAAAGATTAGGCGTTGCAAGATATCGGTGACGAGAATGAACCAAAAGGGGGGAAAGGGGGTCCCCTTGTTTGAGACCGTTTTTACAATTTATCCAGGGGCAGAAACACTGTTTAGCACAACCACGGTTTCATCCCTGGTTTCATCTACAGATTTGTGTTTCAAGGGTTATAATCCCTGGTTTCATCTATTGATAATCAAGAGAACATAAAATCGGAGATTTGTACGATAACAAGCACATGATATTGTGAATGTTACCAAAGTCTGCCATTATGTTGATTTAAAATTACAAAATATATTTTCAGTAAAGAACATACTTATTGACTGTAGCAAAGTTATATTTTAATGGAAAATTTAGAAAAGGATAGCAGTCAGCAAGGCTTATGGAAATCGAATATCTACATAAGAGCTGAGATAAAACCTTGCAAAAACATGGTGGTATATCCACTTCCGCTCCACAAAGGGACAACAAAATATCGGCTACAAAAAAAATTAGTTAAGAAAATAATTCATAAAACAATCACGGTGATGCAATCAAACATCCAACCGACAAAGAAATACTCCCACGGTAGCATATGAGTACCATGTAGCCGATCTATGTTTCAAGAGATGGTAAAGCTTTGCCTTCATAGATACACATATGTGACCTCTTCCCAAGTTGTACTAATGTTCCAGGACAAGAATAGTGACAGAAACAAATTGGACAAAAGTTATGTCCGCATGGATACGAGACTATGAGTTAACAATGGAAATGCAGTTAGCGGTGTGCGCAGATACAAAATAATGCATTAATGTCAGCAGCATAAGATAAAAAACCTTTTAGTGACTCGATGACAACTAGTTTTGCTAATATTCTAGGTTAACAGGACAATATGTGAGAATTAGAGGTCATGAAACTAGCCTTTTGAATACAAAAGTTTCAAGAGAAGATATAGCTTCCTCCCCACCCTTGATGCAAATCGATACTGAGATGTAGGGCATGGTGCAGAGCAAATAATCAAATCAGCAGACCTTGGTCATTTCAACATCTTGCAGTTGCTGGGTGTCTTCAGGTAGGGGCATGACAGATTTTACAGCTAGGGGCATGTCACAGAGCCTGAGTGGATGGATTGCATCTCTTCTGCAGATTGCAACTGGTGTCAAATACATGAACAGATAAAAGGATGATTCAGTACAGATATGCGATCTGAAATGAGAAGCAACGAGTTTCAAATAGTTAAACAGATAAAAAACTGATTCAGTACAGCTATGCGATCAAAACTGGCAAGCAACGAGTGACATATATACAAACAAATAAAAGACTGATTCAGTGCAGATATACGATCTAAACAGAGAAATCAAATGGATCAAATCAGTCAGTCTTAAAAAAAACACAATTCAGCAGTGAAGCATTTCGCCAGGATTCAGAATAGAAGTGATTGCATTGAACAGAAGTACAGAGCAAGGTATTACACAGCCTACTGAACCCCATGACAGAATACAACCGGCGCACGCCAAATCAGTAAATCTCATCTACGACAGCACAGATCACAGAGCAAACGAGGAAGTTGCTTCACCACACAAATCTAGCCTCCGAAGCCGTAGAGGGTGCGGCCCTGGCGCTTGAGCGCGTAGACGACGTCCATGGCGGTGACGGTTTTGCGGCGGGCGTGCTCGGTGTAGGTGACGGCGTCGCGGATGACGTTCTCGAGGAAGATCTTGAGGACGCCGCGGGTCTCCTCGTAGATGAGGCCGGAGATGCGCTTCACGCCGCCCCTCCTGGCCAGCCTCCGGATCGCCGGCTTGGTGATGCCCTGGATGTTGTCGCGGAGGACCTTCCGGTGCCGCTTGGCGCCGCCCTTGCCCAGCCCCTTGCCGCCCTTGTCGCGCCCAGACATGGCCGCTCCTCTCCGAGATAGTGTGATTAGGAAGAAGAGGAGCTGCTGCCTGCTTTGGAGGGAGTCTGATGCTTGCGATGGGATTAGGGATCTGAGGGCGGGGGGTTGGTTTATATGGGGAGGATTTAGGAGGGAACTGCAAGATTTGGGGGACTTTGGGGGCGGGAGGGACTTCGCTGGGTCGATCCGCGAGACGGTGGAGATGCGACGTTGGATTGAGATCAGAAGGGTGGGATGAGGTGGGAGGGTGCTGGCCCGGATCCATGATGTGGCGCCGGATGTGGGGTCTGGGCGGTTGTTTTATCGTATATGTTTTGTTAGGAGTAATAGTATTAGTATTAGGCTAATTAGGCGATCAGTAGATTCCTTAGAATATCCTAACTGGTCGTTGGAATCCTGGCGTTGTCCAGACGCAGTACCTAGCGAACAATCATCGTGTCTTTCCAAACCATCGTCGTGTCTTTCCGAATCGACGCGAACACTGTAACCAACTTGTACTTGCGACTGTTTAGGAGATATAAAACCTGCAGTCACTATCAATGAAAGCACTCATTCACTTCAATCTTTCTTTTCTTCTCACGTTATCATGCACGCATCGCTCTCGTACAGAGAGAATAGGCCAAGATGAAGAAAGGTGAGAACAATGGCATTGTTGCCGGACCTTGCTTTTGCCTTCGCCAGGTTCGTGGCCAGGGAGCATCGTCGTTTCCGTCTTCCTCGACGGACTTTTGGTCTGGCCGTTGTTCGTCGTCGGAACTATGGACGTCGCCTGAACAGGAATGGCGGCCTCCGCCGCCACAGTGCACCATATCGTGCTCCTCTTCGTCACTACGGTCCTGGTGGTGGCCTCCTTCGCCGCCATGCTTATCGCCAGCGCCTCCACTGTGCTCACCGCTGGGTGCACGACGGCAACTCCCCTGGAGCGCCAGGACCGAGTACCAGGGCGGATGCGCCCAGGGAAGAGTTCCTGGTCATGCCCCAACAGGTTGCTGCCGCTCCAAACGATGTCGACGAACAGGTTGATCCAGTGCCGAACGTCGCTGCAGGGGTCGGGATCGAGTACGAGGATGAGGCCTCTGCCTCCAACATCACAACGGATGCCACCGAACTACCGCCTCCTCCGCCGGTGTATGCGCCCATGGAGTGGATGCTTGCCGGACCAAGCGCCGCATGGCTCGTCGATGACCCAGATCGCTACTTCTCCGATGAGGAACTCGCAGCGCCGCCTACGCTGATATACTCTTGCCCGGGCTACGGGTACGGGTCGGGCCTCCTGTCCCCGACGCCATCTGACGAGGACCCAGAGCACTTCAACCCGCCGGGCTACGATCCACTGCCAGAGTTCTCCTCACCGCCTGTTGCAGTCCCCCTGGACGCATGATACGTCCATTTTGCATCATGTTTCCTTACTATTATTTATGACGTTTTTATCCATAATATGCTTTTTAAAGTAATTATAATGTCTTTTCTCTCATAATTTACAAGGTACACACAAAGAGGGAGAATTCCGGCAGTTGGAAATCTGGACCTGAAAAAGCTACGTCAGGCTACCTATTCTGCACAACTCCCTATTCTGCACAACTCCAAATAAGCTGAAACTTCACGGAGATTTTTTATGGAATATTTGAGAAATATTGGAGCAAATAACTGCCAGAGGGGGCCTACCAAGTGGGCACAACCCACCTGGGCGCGCCCTGGTGGGTTGTGCTCACCCAGGGCCACCTTCGGTGCCCATCTTCTGGTATATAGGTCATTTTGACCTAGAAAAAATAAGGAGAGGACTTTCGGTACGGAGCGCCGCCGTCTTGAGGCGGAACTTGGGCAGGAGCACTTTTGCCCTCCGACGGAGCGATTCCGCCAGGGGAACTTCCCTCCCGGAGGGGGAAATCATCGTCATCATCATCACCAACAACTCTCCCATCTTGGAGAGGGCAATCTCCATCAACATCTTCAACAACACCATCTCATCTCAAACCCTAGTTCATCTCTTGTGTTCAATCTTGTTACCGAAACTATAGATTGGTGCTTGTGGGTGACTAGTAGTGTTGATTACATCTTGTAGTTGATTACTATATGGTTTATTTGGTGGAAGAATATATGTTTAGATCTAATATGCTATTTAATACTCCTCTGATCATGAGCATGATTATCATTTGTGAGTAGTTACTTCTGTTCTTGAGGTCACGGGAGAAATCATGTTGCAACTAATCATGTGAACTTGATATGTGTTCGATATTTTGATAGTATGTATGTTGTGATTCCCTTAGTGGTGTCATGTGAACGTCGACTACATGACACTTCACCATATTTAGGCCTAAGGGAATGCATTGTGGAGTAGCACTTAGATGATGGGTTGCGAGAGTGACAGAAGCTTAAACCCCAGTTTATGCGCTATTCCGTAAGGGACCGATTGGATTCAAAAGTTTAATGCTATGGTTAGAATTTATTCTTAATACTTTTCTCGTAGTTGCGGATGCTTGCAGGAGGGTTAATCATAAGTAGGAGGTTTGTTCATGTAAGAACAGCACCTAAGCACCGGTCCACCCACATATCAAATTATCAAAGTAGCGAACACGAATCAAACCAACATGGTGAAAGTAACTAGATGAAATTCCCATGTACCCTCAAAAACGCTTTGCTTATCAGACCGTTTTGGCCTGTCCTTTGCCTCAAAAGGATTGGGCTACCTTGCTGCACTTTTGGTACTACTATCGATACTTGCTCGTTACAAATTATCTTGCTATCAAACTACTCTGTTACTTACAATTTCAGCACTTGCAGATATTACCTTGCTGAAAACCACTTGTCATTTCCTTCTGCTCCTCGTTGGGTTCGACACTCTTACTTATCAAAAAGAGCTACAATTGATCCCCTATACTTGTGGGTCATCAAGGCTATTTTCTGGCGCCGTTGCCGGGGAGTGAAGCGCCTTTGGTAAGTGGAATTTGGTAAGGAAATATTTATATAGTGTGGTGAAATATATTTTCACTTGTTACTATGGAAAACAATCCTTTGAGGGGTTTGTCCGGGGTATCTTCACCTCGACCGGAACCCCGGGGTATCTTCACCTCGACCGGAACCACAATTAGCTACCTCTCAACCTACTGCACCTATTGAAAATATTGAATATGAAATTCCTTCGGGTATGATAGAACAACTGCTAGCTAAGCCTTATGCAGGAGATGGAACTGAACATCCTGATATGCACTTGATATATCTAGAACAAATTTGTGGATTGTTTAAGCTTGCAGGTTTACCCAGGGATGAAGTTATGAAAAGGGTTTTCCCTTTATCTTTGAAGGGAAAAGCATCGGCATGATATAGGCTATGCGATGATATTGGATCTTGGAATTGGAATCGATTGAAATTGGAGTTCCACCAAAAAATTATGCTATGCATCTAGTTCATCGTGATCGGAATTATATATATAATTTTTGGCCTCGTGAAGGAGAAAGTATTGCTCTAGCTTGGGGAGGCTTAAGTCAATGTTATATTCATGCCCCAATCATGAGCTCTCAAGAGAAATTATTATTCAGAACTTTTATGCTCGGCTTTCTCGTAATGTTCAGACCATGCTTGATACTTCTTGTGTTGGTTCTTTTATGAAGAAGACTATTGAATTCAGGTGGGATCTTTTGGAAAGAATTAAACGCAACTCTGAAGATTGGGAAAAGGTAAAGAGAAGCTTAAGTCTGATTGTGTTAAGTCTTTTATGGATACCGATGCTTTTCAAAAGTTTAGCACTAAATATGGACCTAACTCTGTGATAGTAGCCTCCTTTTGTGAATCATTTTCTACTCATGTTGATCTCCCTAAAGAGAAGTGGTTTAAATATCACCCACCTATTAAAGAAGAAATCAAAGAACCGGTACCAGTTAAAGAAGAAACTATACTTTATAATGTTGATCCAGTTGTTCCTTCTGCTTATATTGAGAAACCACCTTTTCTTGTTAGGACAAAGGAACATGCTAAAGTTTCAACTGTGGTTAACAAAAGCTATATTAGAACACCTAAACCTGATGAACAAATTAAAGTAGAACCTAGTATTGCTATGGTTAAAGATCTCTTAAAAGAAGATATAGATGGGCATGTTATTTACTTCTGTGAAGAAGCTGCTAGAATTGCCAAACCTGATAAAAAAGATAAACATAGACATGTTGTTGGCATGCCCGTCGTCTCAGTTAAAATAGGAGATCACTATTATCATGGTTTATGTGACATAGGTGCTAGTGTGAGTGCTATTCCTTACACTTATATCAAGAAATTATGAATGACATAGCACCCGCATAGATAGAAGACATATATGTTACTATTAAACTTGCTAATAGAGACACTATATCACCAATTGGGATTGTTAGAGATGTTGAAGTCTTGTGTGGGAAAATAAAATACCCTACTGATTTTCTTGTTCTTGGTTCCCCACAAGATGACTTATGTCCCATTATCTTTGGTAGAGCTTTCTTGAACACCGTTAATGCTAAAATAGACTGTGAGAAACAAACTGTCGGTGTTAGTTTTGGTGGTGAATCTCATGAGTTTAATTTTTCCAAGTTTAGTAGAAAGCTTCATGAAAAAGAATTGCCTAGTAAAGATGAGTTAATTGGTCTTGCTTCTATTGTCGTGCCTCCTACTGATCCACTAGAACAATATTTGCTAGACCATGAAAATGATTTACATATGCATGAAAGAAATGAAATAGATAAGATTTTCTTCGAACAACGTCCTCTGCTTAAACACAATTTGCCTATCGAAACTCTGGGAGGTCCTCCTCCACCTAAAGGTGATCCTGTGTTTGAATTAAAACAATTGCCGGACACTTTGAAATATGCTTATCTTGATGAAAAGAAGATATATCATGTTATTATTAGTGCTAACCTTTCAGAACATGAAGAGGAAGGATTACTGAAAGTTCTAAGGAAGCACCGAGCTGCTATTGGATATACTCTTGATGATTTAAAGGGCATTAGTCCCACTCTATGTCAGCACAAAATTAATTTGGAACCTGATGCTAAACCCGTTGTTGATCACCAACGTTGGTTAAATCCGAAGATGAAAGAAGTGGTAAGAACGGAAATATTGAAACTTCTGGAAGCAAGTATAATCTATCCTATAGCTGATAGTAGATGGGTAAGTCTTGTTCATTGTGTTCCTAAGAAAGGAGGTATAACTGTTGTTCCTAATGATAAGAACGAACTTATTCCACAAAGAATTGTTACAGGCTATAGAATGGTAATTGATTTTAGAAAATTAAACAAAGCAACTAGAAAAGATCATTACCCTCTGCCTTTTATTGATCAAATGCTTGAAAGATTATCTAAGCACACACATTTTTGCTTCCTTGATGGATATTCTGGTTTTTCACAAATACCTGTTTCTCAACCTGATCAAGAAAAGACCACTTCTACTTGTCACTTTGGAACTTATGCTTATAGACGTATGCCTTTTGGTTTATGTAATGCACCTGCTACCTTTCAAAGATGTGTGACTGCTATATTCTCTGACTTTTGTGAAAAGATTGTTGAGGTTTTCATGGACAATTTCTCTGTTATGGGAAGTATTTTGACGATTGTTTAAGCAATCTTGATCGAGTTTTGCAGAGATGTGAAGAAACAAATCTTGTCTTGAATTGGGAGAAGTGCCACTTTATGGTTAATGAAGGTATTGTCTTGGGTCATAAAATTTCTGAAAGAGGTATTGAAGTGGACAAAGCTAAGGTTGATGCAATTGAGAAAATGCCATGTCCTAAAGATATCAAAGGTATTCGTAGTTTCTTAGGTCATGCTGGTTTCTATAGGAGATTTATCTAAGACTTTTCGAAAATTTATAGGCCTCTTACGAGTCTTTTGCAAAAGGATATTCCTTTTGTTTTTGATGATGATTGTTTAGAAGCCTTTGAAACGCTCAAGAAAGCCTTAATTTCTGCACCTATTGTTCAACCACCTGATTGGAACTTGCCTTTTGAAATTATGTGTGATGCTAGTGATTATGCTATTGGTGTTGTTCTAGGACAAAGAGTTGATAAGAAACTGAATGTTATTCATTATGCTAGTAAAACTCTAGACAGTGCTCAAAAAAATTATGCTACTACTGAAAAAGAATTCTTAGCAGTTGTGTTTGCTTGTGATAAATTTAGACCTTATATTGTTGATTCCAAAATAATTGTTCACACAGACCATGCTGCTATCAAATATCTTATGGAAAAGAAAGATGCTAAACCTAGACTTATTCGATGGGTTCTCTTGTTACAAGAATTTGATTTACAGATCACTGGTAGAAAAGGAGCTGAGAACCCCGTAGCTGATAACTTGTCTAGGCTTGAAAATTTGTGTGATGACCCACTACCTATTGATGATAGTTTTCCTGATGAGTAGTTAGCTGCAATAAATGTTGCTCATAGTACTCCTTGGTATGCTGATTATGCTAATTACATTGTTGCTAAATATTTACCACCTAGCTTTACATACCAACAAAAGAAAAAATTTCTTCTATGATTTAAGACATTACTTTTGGGATGACCCACATCTTTATAAAGAAGGAATGGATGGTATTATTAGACATTGTGTACCTGGGCATGAACAGGGATAAATCCAACGGAAATGTCACTCTGAAGCTTATGGAGGGCATCATGCTGGAGATAGAACTGCTCACAAGGTATTGCAATCTGGATTTTATTGGCCTACTCTCTTCAAGGATGCCTGTAAGTTCGTCTTACCCTGTGATGAATGTCAAAGAATAGGTAATATCGGTAAGCGTCAAGAAATTCCTATGAATTATTCACTTGCTGTTGAACCATTTGATGTTTGGAGATTTGTTTACATGGGACCTTTTCCTTCCTCTAATGGGTATACACATATTTTGGTTGATGTTGATTATGTTACTAAATGGGTAGAAGCTATTCCAACCAGTAGTGCTGATCACAACACCTCTATTAAGATGCTTAAGGAAGTTATTTTTCCAAGGTTTGGAGTCCCTAGATATTTAATGACTGATGGTGGTTCACACTTTATTCATGGTGATTTCCGTAAAATGCTTGCCAAGTATGATGTTAACCATAGAATTGCATCACCTTATCATCCTCAGTCTAGTGGCCAGGTTGAACTTAGCAATAGAGAAATAAAATTAATTTTGCAAAAGACTGTTAATAGGTCCAAGAAGAATTGGTCTAAGAAATTAGATGATGCACCTTGGGCTTATAGAACAGCATATAAAAATCCTATGGGTATGTCTCCTTATAAAATGGTTTATGGAAAAGCTTGTCATTTGCCTCTTGAGTTAAACATAAAGCATATTGGGCCATCAAAGAGCTCAACTATGATTTCAAACTTGACGATGAAAAGAGGTTATTTGATATTAGCTCTTTAGATGAATGGAGAACCCAAGCTTATGAAAATGCAAAATTATTCAAAGAAAAAGTTAAAAGATGGCATGACAAAAGAATACAAAAGCATGAGTTCAAAGTTGGAGAATATGTTCTTTTGTACAACTCTCGTTTCAGATTCTTTGCAGGAAAACTCCTCTCAAAATGGGAAGGCCCATATGTTATCGAGGAGGTTTATCGGTCTGGAGCCATCAAAATAAATAATGCCGAAGGTACTAACCCGAAAGTCGTCAATGGGCAACGAATAAAACATTATATCTCAGGTACGCCCATTAATGTTGAAAGTAATATTATCCAAACTTTGACACCGGAAGAACACATAAAAGAGTCCTTCCGAAACACTCCAGAATCGTGAAAATAAGGAGGTATGTGATACGGTAAGTAAACGGACTCCGAAAAATCCGCAAAAATATTTTTTATCAGTTTTCGAATATTTAGAAAAATAGGAAAATAAGAAACTTCCAGGAAGCATACCCTGGTGGGCATAAGACACCAGGGCGCACCAGGCTTGCCTGGAGCCTGGCGCGCCCAGGTGGGTTGTGCCCACCTGGGACACCTTCCGGACTCCGTTTTTTTACAGTTTGCTTGTCCCCCAAGATAAAAAATCTATATATACTTCCTGAACCTGTTAACCACCGTATCGCGGAGAAATCCTCTGTTTTTTTCCTTGTTGTTTTCTGTCAAATCCCATCTACCATGGCTGCTTCAAGCTCCTCCAAGGACAAGTTCTTCAAGAACATCATCAACCCATATCTGCGGGAGGTGGTGCAGCACCTTCAAACCATCCAGATGCATGAGGGGGTGCTTCACCTCCACAATGTGCAAGGACCCAAGGGGACCGGTGACGGTGTCCTGGACTAGGGGGTGCTCACCACGTCGTCTCTGGACAGGGTGGATCGGGCCGAGGACCCCCATGGCGGTTCTATCATGGGCCACTTCGGACAGCCCATGCCGCATACAATGAAGATTCCACAAGACTTGGCGCCCAAGACGAGGACTCTCCAAAACCCTAAGCCTCCGGTGTGCTATATAAACCGAGGCCAGGCTAGTCAATAGACCATCTCATATTCATTACTACAATCTCGTGGTAGATACATGTACTCTGTACTATACCCCATATAAACACAAACAAAGCAGCATGTAGGGTATTATCTCTTCGAGAGAGCCCGAAGCTGGGTAAAATCCCATGTCCATGTTACCATCGCTCCAAGACGCCTAGCTTAGGACCCCTACTACGAGATACGCCGGATATAGAACCGATGTTGGTGCTTTCATTGAGAGCCTGCTGGGTGATCGTCACGGATCGATGGGATGATCAGGTGATATTTTTTCAGTCACTTTCATGTATATTTTCTCTTTTGCGAAATCCTTGCTATCACCTTTTGCTACGTTGTTCGTAGTCAGATCGAAATCCAAAAGGTTTTATGCGGCGGCAGCCATATCCGTCGTTCGAGGATACCTTGGATCCGAGTTACCCATAGGCCATTAAGGTCCTGGAAAGCCGCGCATGTAAACAGCAGCCTTGCTGCATGGATCAACGCGAAGATTATAGGGCAATCTGAGCAGCAACACAGGCCAGCCGAGGAGATAGCGAGCGTATTGCCCATCCCCACGCAGAAGCAGTACAAGAGGGCCGTCTGACAAGAGTCCTGATCGGCGGCGGCATGCAGGGAAGTTTCCATACATCCTCCTTTATCCTTATTACTCACCTTTTAATTATGTGTGGAGGAAGGCTACACTTTTTGCTAGTAGCCTACGTAGTTATGGGTGCACTTCCTAATTGCAATGCATGCATGCACAAAGCACATGCATTGGTCAATTTTCTTTTAATACTTGCATGCAATGATTTAATGCACCTTGAAATTTGAACATGTGATAGGGAACAACCAAATTGAGCCTTATAAAACGGGAAAACTAAAAATTTGAGATAAGCCTTATAAACCGGAAAGGAGGGAGTATTAATTAAAGTGTGCTAATTGTTTGATTGCTTGGAAGTTTTTCCACCAATTTAAAATTCAAGAGAAACTTACAATAGAAACACTACAGTTGTCGACACGGATTTCTCCTCAAAAATTGCTGAAACCCTTCAACTGGATCCAGAGCCAAAATCTATGAAAGAGTGCCTCAAATGCTCCGATTAGCCTAAATGGAAGGAGGCAATTGAGGCAGAATTATGCTCGCTTAATAAAAGAGAGGTATTTTCTAAAATAATACTACTCCTCATAAAGTCTTCCCTATGGGAGCAAAATGGGTTTTTGTTCGCAAAAGGAACGAAAACAATGAGGTGGTGAGATACAAAGCGAGACTAGTAGCTCAAGGGTTTACGCAGAGACCCGGTATCAACTACGACGATACATATTCTCTTGTAATGAATGGAAATACATTTTGATACTTAATATATTTGGCAGTACAAATGAATCTATCAATGCAGTTAATGGATGTGGTGGCCGCTTATCTATATGGCTCACTTGATGCAAAAATTTATATGAAAGTTCCTGATGGACTTAAAATTCCGAATCCAAATATAAATCGCAACATCTTTATCTAAAACTACAAAAGTCACTCTATGGCTTGAAGCAGTTGGGCAAAATGTGGTATAACCGACTAAGTGAGTTCCTTCTCAGTAAAGGATACTCGAATAACATTGATTGCCCATGCGTATTTATAAATAAATCCTCAAAGGGATTTTGCATCATCTCTGTATATGTTGATGATCTCAACATCATTGGCAACACATCAGATATAACTGTAGCATGCAATCATTTAATGACGGAGTTTGAGAAGAAAGATTTCGGAACAACCAAATTCTACTTATGTATACAACTTGAGCATTTTCCCTCAGGAATACTCGTTTATAAACCCGCTTACATTCAGAAAATTTTGGAAAATTTCAACATGGATAAATCATATCCCATCCAAAACACCTATGGTCATCAAATCCCTTGATATGAATAAGGATCCTTTTAGACCTAGGGATGATAATGAGGAGGTATTGGGACCTGAGTTCCCATACCTTAGTGCCATAGGAGCACTAATGTACCTGGCAAATTGTACTAGACTAGACATTGCCTTTGTTGGGGAACGCAGTAATTTAAAAAAAAATCATACGCACACGCAAGATCCATCTAGGTGATGCATAGCAATGAGAGGGGAGAGTGTTGTCCATGTACCCTCGTAGACCGAAAGCGGAAGCGTTATGACAACGCGGTTGATGTAGTCGTACGTCTTCACGATCCGGCCGATCCTAGTACCGAAAGTACGACACCTCCGCGATCTGCACACGTTTGGCTCGGTGATGTCCCATGAACTCTCGATCCAGCTGAGTGTCGAGGGAGAGCTTCGTCAACACGACTGCGTGATGACGGTGATGATGAAGATACCGACGCAGGGCTTCGCCTAAGCACTACAACGATATGACCGAGGTGGAATCTGTGGAGGGGGGCACCGCACATGGCTAAGACAACTGTCAACTTGTGTGTCTATGGGGTGCCCCCTTCCGCCGTATATAAAGGAGTGGAGGAGGGGGAGGGCCGGCCCTCTCATGGCGCGCCCCAAGGGGAGTCCTACTCCCGGCGGGAGTAGGATCCCCCCTTCCCTAGTTGGAGTAGGAGAGGAAGGAAGGAGGAGAGAGGGAGAAGGAAAGGGGGGCGCCGCCCCCCTTCCCTAGTCCAATTCAGACCCAAGGGGGAGGGGGCACGCGGCCTGCCCTGGCCGCCCCTCTCTCTCTCCACTAAGGCCCATATGGCCCATTAGACTCCCCGGGGGGTTCCGGTAACCCCCCGGTACTCCGGTAATTGCTCGAACTCACCCGAAACCATTTCGAAGTCCAAACATAGTCGTCCAATATATCAATCTTTATGTCTCGACCATTTCGAGACTCCTCGTCATGTCCGTGATGACATCTGGGACTCCGAACAACCTTCGGTACATCAAAACACATAAACTCATAATACCGATCGTCACCGAACGTTAAGCGTGCGGACCCTACGGGTTCGAGAACTATGTAGACATGACCGAGACTCATCTCCAGTCAATAACCAATAGCGGAACCTGGATGCTCATATTGGTTCCTACATATTCTACGAAGATCTTTATCGGTCAAACCGCATAACAACATACGTTGTTCCCTTTGTCATCGGTATGTTACTTTACCCGAGATTCGATCGTCGGTATCTCAATATCTAGTTCAATCTCGTTACCGGCAAGTCTCTTTACTCGTTCCGTAATGCATCATCCTGCAACTAACTCATTAGTCACATTGCTTGCAAGGCTTATAGTGATGTGCATTACCAGGAGGGCCCAGAGATACCTCTCCGAAACACGGAGTGACAAATCCTAATCTCGATCTATGCCAACCCAACAAACACCATCGGAGACGCCTATAGAGCATCTTTATAATCGCCCAGTTACGTTGTGACGTTTGATAGCACACTAAGTGTTCCTCCGGTATTCGGGAGTTGCATAATCTCATAGTCATAGGAACATGTAGTCATGAAGAAAGCAATAGCAACAAACTAAATGATCAAGTGCTAAGCTAACGGAATGGGTCAAGTCAATCACATCATTCTCTAATGATGTGATCCCGTTAATCAAATGACAACTCATGTCTATGGCTAGGAAACTTAACCATCTTTGATTCAACGAGCTAGTCAAGTAGAGGCATACTAGTGACACTCTGTTTGTCTATGTATTCACACATGTACTAAGTTTCCGTTTAATACAATTCTAGCATGAATAATAAACATTTATAATGATATAAGGAAATATAAATAACAACTTTATTATTGCCTCTAGGGCATATTTCCTTCAGTCTCCCACTTGCACTAGAGTCAATAATCTAGATTACACAGTAATGATTCTAACACCCATGGAGTCTTGGTGCTGATCATGTTTTGCTCGTGAGAGAGGCTTAGTCAACGGGTCTGCAACATTCAGATCCGTATGTATCTTGCAAATCTCTATGTCTCCCTCCTTGACTTGATCACGGATGGAATTGAAGCGTCTCTTGATGTGCTTGGTTCTCTTGTGAAATCTGGATTCCTTTGCTAAGGCAATTGCACCAGTATTGTCACAAGAGATTTTCATTGGACCCGATGCACTAGGTATGACACCTAGATCGGATATGAGCTCCTTCATCTAGACTCCTTCATTTGCTGCTTCCGAAGCAGCTATGTACTCCGCTTCACACCTAGATCCTGCCATGACGCTTTGCTTAGAACTGCACTAACTGATAGCACCACCGTTCAATATAAATAAGTATCCGGTTTGTGACTTAGAGTCATACTGATCAGTGTCAAAGCTTGCATCGACGTAACCATTTACGACGAGCTCTTTGTCACCTCCATAAACGAGAAACATATCCTTAGTCCTTTTCAGGTATTTCAGGATGTTCTTGACCGCTGCCCAATGATCCACTCCTGGATTACTTTGGTACCTCCCTGCTAAACTAATAGCAAGGCACACATCAGGTCTGGTACACAGCATTGCATACATGATAGAACCTATGGCTGAAGCATAGGGAATGCCTTTCATTTTCTCTCTATCTTCTGCAGTGGTCGGGCATTGAGTCTGACTCAATTTCACACCTTGTAAGACATGCAAGAACCCTTTCTTTGCTTGATCCATTTTGAACTTCTTCAAAACTTTATCAAGGTATGTGCTTTGTGAAAGTCCAATTAAGCGTCTTGATCTATCTCTATAGATCTTGATGCCCAATATATAAGCAGCTTCACCGAGGTCTTTCATTGAAAAACTCGTATTCCAGTATCCGTTTATGCTATCTAGAAATTCTATATCATTTCCAATCAACAATATGCCATCCACATATAATATTAGAAATGCTACAGAGCTCCCACTCACTTTCTTGTAAATACAGGCTTCTCCAAAAGTGTGTATAAAACCATATGCTTTGATCACACTATCAAAACGTTTATTCCAACTCCGAGATGCTTGCACCAGTCCATAAATGGATCGCTGGAGCTTACACACTTTGTTAGCATCCTTTGGATTGATAAAACCTTCGGGTAGCATCATATACAACTCTTCTTCCAGAAATCCATTCAGGAATGCAGTCTTTACATCCATTTGCCAAATTTCATAATCATAAAATGCAGCAATTGCTAACATGATTCGGACGGGCTTAAGCATCGCTACGGGTGAGAAAGTCTCATCATAGTCACCTCCTCGAACTTGTCGAAAACCTTTCGCAACAAGTCGAGCTTTGTAGACAGTAACATTACCGTCAGCGTCAGTCTTCTTCTTGAAGATCCATTTATTCTCTATGGCTTGCCGATCATCGGGCAAGTCAACCAAAGTCCACACTTTGTTCTCATACATGGATCCCATCTCAGATTTCATGGCCTCAAGCCATTTCGCGGAATCTGGGCTCATCATCGCTTCCTCATAGTTCGTAGGTTCGTCACGGTCAAGTAACATGACCTCTAGAACCGGATTACCATACCACTCTGGTGCGAATCTTACTCTGGTTGACCTACGAGGTTCAGTAGTAACTTGATCTGAAGTTACATGATCATCATCATTAGCTTCCTCACTAATTGGTGTAGTAGTCACAGGAACTGATTTCTGTGATGAACTACTTTCCAATAAGGGAGCAGGTACAGTTACCTCATCAAGTTCTACTTTCTTCCCACTCACTTCTTTTGAGAGAAACTCCTTCTCTAGAAAGGATCCATTCTTAGCAATGAATGTCTTGCCTTCGGATCTGTGATAGAAGGTGTACCCAACAGTCTCCTTTGGGTATCCTATGAAGACACATTTCTCTGATTTGGATTCGAGCTTACCAGGTTGACGCTTTTTCACATAATCATTGCAGCCCCAAACTTTAAGAAACAACAATTTGGTTTCTTGCCAAACCACAGTTCATAAGGTGTCGTCTCAACGGATTTAGATGGTGCCCTATTTAACGTGAATGCAGCCGTCTCTAAAGCATAACCCCAAAACGATAGCGGTAAATCAGTAAGAGACATCATAGATCGCACCATATCTAATAAAGTGCGGTTACAACATTTGGATACACCATTACGCTGTGGTGTTCCAGGTGGCGTGAGTTGCGAAACTATTCCGCATTGTGTCAAATGAAGACCAAACTCGTAACTCAAATATTCTCCTCCACGATCAGATTGCAGAAACTTTATTTTCTTGTTACGATGATTTTCCACTTCACTATGAAATTCCTTGAACTTTTCAAATGTTTCAGACTTATGTTTCATCAAGTAGATATACCCATGTCTGCTCAAATCATCTGTGAAGGTCAGAAAATAACGATACCCGCCGTGAGCCTCAATATTCATCGGACCACATACATCAGTATGTATGATTTCCAACAAATTCGTTGCTCGCTTCATTGTTCCGGAGAACGGAGTTTTAGTCATCTTGCCCATGAGGCATGGTTCACAAGTACCAAGTGATTCATAATCAAGTGATTCCAAAAGTCCATCAGAATGGAGTTTCTTCATGCGCTTTACACCAATATGACCCAAATGACAGTGCCACAAATAAGTTGCACTATCATTATCAACTCTGCATCTTTTGGTTTCAATATTATGAATATGTGTGTCACTACTATCGAGATTCAAGAAAAATAGACCACTCTTCAAGGGTGCATGACCATAAAAGATATTACTCATATAAATAGAACAACCATTATTCTCGGATTTAAATGAATAACCTTCTCGCATCAAACAAGATCCAGATATAATGTTCATGCTTAACGCTGGCACCAATAACAATTATTCAGGTCTAAAACTAATCCCGAGGTAGATGTAGAGGTAGCGTGCCGACGGCGATCATATCAACTTTGGAACCATTTCCCACGCGCATCGTCACCTCGTCCTTACCCAATCTTTGCTTAATCCGTAGTCCCTGTTTTGAGTTGCAAATATTAGCAATAGAACCGGTATCAAATACCCAGGTACTACTGCGAGTATTAGTAAGGTACACATCAATAACATGTATATCACATATACCTTTGTTCACCCTTATCCGCCAAATACTTGGGGCAGTTCCGCTTCCAGTGACCAGTACCTTTGCAGTAGAAGCACTCAGTCTCAGGCTTAGGTCCAGACTTGGGCTTCTTCACTTGAGCAGCAACTTGCTTGCCGTTCTTCTTGAAGTTCCCCTTCTTCCCTTTACTCTTTTTCTTGAAACTGGTGGTCTTGTTGATCATCAACACTTGATGCTCCTTATTGATTTCTACATCCGCAGCCTTTAGCATCGCGAAGAGCTCGGGAATCATCTTATCCATCCCTTGCATGTTATAGTTCATCACGAAGCTTTTGTAGCTTGGTGGCAGTGATTGAAGAACTCTGTCAATGACACTATCAACCGGAAGATTAACTCCCAGCTAAGTCAAGTGATTATGATACCCAGACATTCTGAGTATATGCCCACTGACAGAACTATTCTCCTCCATTTTGTAGCTATAGAACTTACTGGAGACTTCATATCTCTCAATACGGGCATTTGCTTGAAATATTAACTTCAACTCCTGGAACATCTCATATGCTCCATGATGTTTAAAACGTCGTCAAAGTCCCGGTTCTAAGCCGTAAAGCATGGCACACTGAACTATCGAGTAGTCATCAGCTTTGCTCTGCTAGGCGTTCACAACGTCCGGCGTTGCTCCTGCAGCAGATCTTGCACCTAGCAGTGCTTTCAGGACGTAATTCTTCTGTGCAGCAATGAGGATAATCCTCAAGTTACGGACCCAGTCCGTGTAGTTGCTACCATCATCTTTCAACTTAGTTTTCTCTAGGAACGCATTAAAATTCATAGGAACAGTAGCACGGGCCATTGATCTACAACAACATAGACATGCAAAATACTATCAGGTACTAAGGTCATGATAAATTAAAGTTCAATTAATCATATTACTTAAGAACTCCCACTTAGATAGACATCCCTCTATTCATCTAAGTGATCACGTGATCCAAATCAACTAAACCATGTCCGATCATCACGTGAGATCGAGTAGTTTTCAATGGTGAACATCACTATGTTGATCATATCTACTATATGATTCACGCTCGACCTTTCGGTCTCAGTGTTCCGAGGCAATATCTGCATATGCTAGGCTCGTCAAGTTTAACCCGAGTATTCTGCGTGTGCAAACCTGGCTTGCGCCCGTTGTATATGAACGTAGAGCTCATCACACCTGATCATCACGTGGTGTCTCGGCACGATGAACTTTTGCAATGGTGCATACTCAGGGAGAACACTTGTACCTTGAAATTTAGTGAGAGATCATCTTATAATGCTACCGTCGAACTAAGCAAAATAAGATGCATAAAGGATAAACATCACATGCAATCAATATAAGTGATATGATATGGCCATCATCATCTTATGCCTTTGATCTCCATCTCCAAAGCACCGTCATGATCACCATCGTTACCGGCGCGACACCTTGATATCCATCGTAGCATCGTTGTCGTCTCGCCAACTATTGCTTCTACGACTATCGCTACCGCTTAGTGATAAAGTAAAGCAATTACATGGCGATTGCATTTCATACAATAAAGCGACAACCATATGGCTCCTACCAGTTGCCGATAACTCTGTTACAAAACATGATCATCTCATACAATAAAATTTAGCATCATGTCTTGACCATTTCACATCACAACATGCCCTGCAAAAACAAGTTAGACGTCCTCTACTTTGTTGTTGCAAGTTTTACGTGGCTGCTACGGGCTGAGCAAGAACCATTCTTACCTACGCATCAAAACCACAACGATTTTTCGTCAAGTGTGCTGTTTTAACCTTCAATAAGGACCGGGCATAGTCACACTTGATTCAACTAAAGTTGGAGAAACTGACACCCGCCAGCCACCTGTGTGCAAAGCACGTCGGTAGAACCAGTCTTGCGTAAGCGTACGCGTAATGTCGGTCTGGGCCGCTTCATCCAACAATACCGCCGAATCAAAGTATGACATGCTGGTAAGCAGTATGACTATTATCGCCCACAACTCTTTATGTTCTACTCGTGCATATAACATCTACGCATAGACCTGGCTCGGATGCCACTGTTAGGGAACGCAGTAATTTCAAAAAAATTCCTACGCACACGCAAGATCCATCTAGGTGATGCATATCAACGAGAGGGGAGAGTGTTGTCCACGTACCCTCGTAGACCGAAAGTGGAAGCGTTATGACAACGCGGTTGATGTAGTCGTACGTCTTCACGATCCGACCGATCCTAGTACCGAAAGTACGGCACCTCCGCGATCTGCACACGTCCGGCTCGATGACGTCCCATGAACTCTCGGTCCAGCTGAGTGTCGAGGGAGAGCTTCGTCAGCACGACGGCGTGATGACGGTGATGACGAAGTTACCGACGCAGGGCTTCGCCTAAGCACTACAACGATATGACCGAGGTGGAATCTGTGGAGGGGGGCACCGCACATGGCTATGACAACTGTCAACTTGTGTGTCTATGGGGTGCCCCCTTCCCCCGTATATAAAGTGTTGGAAATATGCCCTAGAGGCAATAATAAATTGGTTATTATTATATTTCCTTGTTCATGATAATCGTTTATTATCCATGCTAAAATTGTATTGATAGGAAACTCAGATACATGTGTGGATACATAGACAACACCATGTCCCTAGTAAGCCTCTAGTTGACTAGCTCGTTGATCAATAGATGGTTACGGTTTCCTGACCATGGACATTGGATGTCGTTGATAACGGGATCACATCATTAGGAGAATGATGTGATGGATAAGACCCAATCTTAAGCCTAGCACAAGATCGTGTAGTTCGTTTGCTAAGAGCTTTTCTAATGTCAAGTATCATTTCCTTAGACCATGAGATTGTGCAACTCCCGGATACCGTAGGAATGCTTTGGGTGTACCAAACGTCACAACGTAACTGGGTGGCTATAAAGGTGCACTACAGGTATCTCCGAAAGTGTCTGTTGGGTTGGCACGAATCGAGACTGGGATTTGTCACTCCGTGTAAACGGAGAGGTATCTCTGGGCCCACTCGGTAGGACATCATCATAACGTGCACAATGTGACCAAGGAGTTGATCACGGGATGATGTGTTACGGAACGAGTAAAGAGACTTGCCGGTAACGAGATTGAACAAGGTATCGGGATACCGACGATCGAATCTCGGGCAAGTAACATACCGATTGACAAAAGGAATTGTATACGGGATTGATTGAATCCCCGACATCGTGGTTCATCCGATGAGATATTCGTGGAACATGTGGGAGCCAACATGGGTATCCAGATCCCGCTGTTGGTTATTGGCCGGAGAACGTCTCGGTCATGTCTGCATGGTTCCCGAACCCGTAGGGTCTACACACTTAAGGTTCGATGACGCTAGGGTTATAGGGAATAGATATACGTGGTTACCGAATGTTGTTCGGAGTCCCTGATGAGATCCGGGACGTCACGAGGAGTTGCGGAATGGTCCGGAGGTAAAGATTTATATATGGGAAGTCCTGTTTTGGTCACCGGAAAAGTTTCGGGTGCTATCGGTAACGTACCGGGACCACCGGGAGGGTCCCGGGGGTCCACCAGGTGGGGCCACCGGCCCCAGAGGGCTGCGTGGGCCAAGTGTGGGAAGGGACCAGCCCCTAGGTGGGCTGGTGCGCCTCCCACAAGGGGCCCAAGGCGCAGGGAAGAGGGGAAGGGGGAAACCCTAGGCTCAGATGGGCCTAAGGCCCACCTAGTGGTGCGCCCCCCTCTCTCCCCCCTTGGCCGCCCCCTAGATGCATCTAGGGCTGGCCGCACCCCTTTGGGGGGAACCCTAGATGGGGGCGCAGCCCCTCCCCCTCCCCTATATATAGTGGGGGTTTGGGGCTGCCATACACATGAGAACATCTCCCTCATAGCGCAGCCCTACCCCTCTCCCTCCTCATCTCTTGCGGTGCTTGGCGAAGCCCTGCTGGAGTGCCACGCTCCTCCATCACCACCATGCCGTTGTGCTGCTGCTGGACGGAGTCTTCCCCAACCTCTCCCTCTCTCCTTGCTGGATCAAGGCGTGGGAGACGTCACCGGGCTGCACGTGTGTTGAACGCGGAGGCGCCGTGGTTCGGCGCTTAGATCGGAATCAACCGCGATCTGAATCGCTACGAGTACGACTCCTTCATCCGCGTTCTTGCAACGCTTCCGCATCGCGATCTACGATGGTATGTAGATGCACTCCCCTTCCTCTCGTTGCTAGATTACTCCATAGATTGATCTTGGTGATGCGTAGAAAATTTTGAATTTCTGCTACGTTCCCCAATAGTGGCATCATGAGCTAGGTCTATGCGTAGTTTCTATGCACGAGTAGAACACAAAGTAGTTGTGGGCGTCGATTTTGTCAATTTACTTGCCGTTACTAGTCTTATCTTGATTCGGCGGCATCGTGGGATGAAGCGGCCCGGACCGACCTTACACGTACTCTTACGTGAGACAGGTTCCACCGACTGACATGCACTAGTTGCATAAGGTGGCTAGCGGGTGTCTGTCTCTCCCACTTTAGTCGGATCGGATTCGATGAAAAGGGTCCTTATGAAGGGTAAATAGAAATTGGCATATCACGTTGTGGCTTTTGCGTAGGTAAGAAACGTTCTTGCTAGAATCCCATAGCAGCCACGTAAAACATGCAACAACAATTAGAGGACGTCTAACTTGTTTTTGCAGGGTATGCTATGTGATGTGATATGGCCAAAAGGATGTGATGAATGATATATGTGATGTATGAGATTGATCATGTTCTTGTAATAGGAATCACGACTTGCATGTCGATGAGTATGACAACCGGCAGGAGCCATAGGAGTTGTCTTAATTTATTGTATGACCTGCGTGTCAATGAAAACGCCATGTAATTACTTTACTTTATTGCTAACCGTTAGCCATAGTAGTAGAAGTAATAGTTGGCGAGACAACTTCATGAAGACACATGGAATGATGGAGATCATGGTGTCATGCCGGTGACGAAGGTGATCATGCCGCGCCTCGAAGATGGAGATCAAAGGCGCAAGATGATATTGGCCATATCACGTCACTTTATGATTTGCATGTGATGTTTGTCATGTTTACATCTTATTTGCTTAGAACGACGGTAGCATAAATAAGATGATCCCTCACTAAAATTTCAAGAGACGTGTTCCCCCTAACTGTGCACCGTTGCGAAGGTTCGTTGTTTCGAAGCACCACGTGATGATCGGGTGTGATAGATTCTAACGTTCGAATACAACGGGTGTTGACGAGCCTAGCATGTACAGACATGGCCTCGGAACACATGCGAAACACTTAGGTTGACTTGACGAGCCTAGCATGTACAGACATGGCCTCGGAACACAAGAGATCGAAAGGTCGAACATGAGTCGTATAGTAGATGCGATCAACATGGAGATGTTCACCGATGATGACTAGTCCGTCTCACGTGATGATCGGACACGGCCTAGTTTGACTCGGATCATGTATCACTTAGATGACTAGAGGGATGTCTATCTGAGTGGGAGTTCATTAAATAATCAGATGAACTTAATTATCATGAACATAGTCAAAAGGTCTTTGCAAATTATGTCATAGCTTACGCTTTAGTTCTACTGTTTAAGATATGTTCCTAGAGAAAATTTAGTTGAAAGTTGATAGTAGCAATTATGCGGACTGGGTCCGTAAACTGAGGATTGTCCTCATTGCTGCACAGAAGGCTTATGTCCTTAATGCACCGCTCGGTGTGCTGAACCTCAGCGTCGTCTGTAGATGTTGCGAAACATCTGACATACACGTTTTGATGACTACGTGATAGTTCAGTGCGTAATGCTAACGGTTTAGAATTGTGGCACCAAAGACGTTTTGAAACGTCGCAGAACATATGAGATGTTCCGAAGACTGAAATTGGGATTTCAGACTAGTGCCCACGTCAAGAGGTATGAGACCTCTGACAAGTTTCTTAAGCCTGCAAACTAAGGGAGAAAAGCTCAATCGTTGAGCATGTGCTCAGATTGTCTGAGTACCACAATCGCTTGAATCGAGTGGGAGTTAATCTTCCAGATGAGATAGTGATGGTTCTCCATAGTCACTGCCACCAAGCTATTAGAGCTTCGTGATGAACTATAACATATCAGGGATAGACATGATGATCCTTGAGCAACTCGCGATGTTTGACACCGCGAAAGTAGAAATCAAGAAGGAGCATCAATTGTTGATGGTTAGTAAAACCACTAGTTTCTAGAAGGGCAAGGGCAAAAGGGATACTTCATGAAACAGCAAATCATTTGCTGCTCTAGTGAAGAATCCCAAGGTTGAACCCAAACCCGAGACTAAGTGCTTCTGTAATGAGGGGAACGGTCACTGAAGCAGAACTACCCTAGATACTTGGTAGATGAGAAGGCAGGCAAGGTCGACAGAAGTATATTGGATATACATTATATGAATGTGTACTTTACTAGTACTCCTAGCAGCACCAGGGTATTAGATACCGGTTCGGTTGCTAAGTGTTAGTAACTCGAAATAAAAGCTGCGGAATAAACGGAGACTAGCTAAAGGTGAGATGACGATATGTGTTGGAAGTGTTTCCAAGGTTGATGTGATCAAGCATCGCATGCTCCCTCTACCATCGAGATTGGTGTTAAACCTAAATAATTGTTATTTGGTGTTTGCGTTGAGCATAAACATGATTGGATTATGTTTATCGCAATACGGTTATTCATTTAAGGAGAATAATGGTTACTCTGTTTATTTGAATAATACCTTCAATGGTCTTGCACCTAAAATGAATCTCGATCGCAGTGATACACATGTTCGTGCCAAAAGATATAAAATAGTAATGATAGTACCACATACTTGTGGCACTGCCATTTGAGTCATATTGGTATAGAACGCATGAAGAAGCTCCATGTAGATGGATCTTTGGACTCACTCGTTTTTGAAAAGATTGAGACATGCGAACCATGTCTATTGGTATATATGCATGAAGAAACTCCATGCAGATGGATCGTTTGGACTCACTTGATTTTGAATCACTTGAGACATGCAAATCATACCACATGGGCAAGATGACTGAAAGGCCTCGTTTTCAGTAAGATGGAACAAGAGAGCAACTTGTTGGAAGTAATACATTTGATGTGTGCAGTCCAATGAGTGCTGAGGCACGCAGTGGATATCGATATGTTCTTACTTCACAGATGATTTGAGTAGATGCTGAGAATATTTACTTGATGAAACACAAGTCTGAATTATTGAAAGGTTCAAGTAATTTCAGAGTGAAGTTGAAGATCGTCGTGACAAGAGGATAAAATGTCTATGATATGATCATAGAGATATCTGAGTTACGAGTTTGGCACACAATTAAGACATTGTGGAAAGTGTTTCACAATTAATACCGCCTGGAACACCACAGTGTGATGGTGTGTCCGAACATCATAACTGCACCCTATTGGATATGGTGCATACCATGATGTCTCTTATCGAATTACCACTATCGTTTATGGGTTAGGCATTAGAGACAACCGCATTCACTTTAAAAGGGCACCACGCAATTCCGTTGAGACGACACCGTTTAGAGAAACCTAAGTTGTCGTTTCTTAAAAGTTTGGGGCTGCGATGCTTATGTGAAAAAGTTTCAGGCTGATAAGCTCGAACCCAAAGCGGATAAATGCATCTTCATAGAATACCCAAAACAGTTGGGTATACCTCCTATTTCAGATCTGGAAGCAAAAGTAATTGCTTCTAGAAACGAGTCCTTTCTCGAGGAAAAGTTTCTCTCGAAAGAATTGAGTGGGAGGATGGTGGAGACTTGATGAGGTTATTGAACCGTCACTTCAACTAGTGTGTAGCAGGGCACAGGAAGTTGTTCCTGTGGCACCTACACCAATTGAAGTGGAAGCTTATGATAGTGATCATGAAACTTCGGATCAAGTCACTACCAAACCTCGTAGGACGACGAGGATGCGTACTACTTCAGAGTAGTACGTGATCCTGTCTTGGAAGTCATGTTGCTAGACAACAATGAACCTACGAGCTATGGAGAAGCGATGGTGGGCCCATATTCCGACAAATGGTTAGAAGCCATGAAATCCGAGATAGGATCCATGTATCAGAACAAAGCATGGACTTTGGTGAACTTGCCCGATGATCGGCAAGCCATTGAGATAAATGGATCTTTAAGAAGAAGACGGACGTGGACGGTAATGTTACCGTCTATGAAGCTCGACTTGTGGCAAAGAGTATTTTCACAAGTTCAAGGAGTTGACTACGATGAGATTTTCTCATCCGTAGCGATGCTTAAGTCCGTCGGAATCATGTTAGCATTAGCTGCATTTATGAAATCTGGCAGATGGATGTCAAAACAAGTTTCCTTACCAGTTTTCGTAAGGAAAGGTTGTATGTGATACAATCAGAAAGGTTTTGTCGATCCTAAGGATGCTAAAAGGTATGCTAGCTCCAGCGATCCTTCCATGGACTAGAGCAAGCATCTCGGAGTCAGAATATACGCTTTGATGGAGTGATCAAAGTTTTTGGGTTTATACAAAGTTTGTTAGAAACTTGTATTTACAATAAAGTGAGTGGGAGCGCTACAACATTTCTGATAAGTATATGTGAATGACATATTGTTGATCCGAAATGATGTAAAATTTCTGGAAAGCATAAAGGGTTGTTTGAAAGGAGTTTTTCAAAGGAAGACCTGGATAAAGCTGCTTACATATTGGGCATCAAGATCTATAGAGATAGATCAAGACGCCTGATGATACTTTCAAAGAACGCACACCTTGACATGATTTTGAAAGAGTTCAAAATAGATCAGCAAAGAAGGAGTTCTTGGCTGTGTTACAAGGTGTGAGTATTGAGTAAGACTCAAGACCTGACCACAGCAGAAGAGAGAGAAAGGACGAAGGTCGTCCCCTATGCTTTAGACGTAGGCTCTACAGTATGCTATGCTGTGTACCGCACATGAAGTGTGCCTTGCCATGAGTTGGTCAAGGGGTACAATAGTGATCCGGGAATGGATCACATGACAGCGGTCGAACTTATCCTTAGTATCTAGTGGACTAAGGAATTTTCTCGATTATGGAGGTGAAAAGGAGTTCGTCGTAAAGGGTTACGTCGATGCGAACTTTGACACTAATCCGGATGACTCTGAGTAGTAAACCGGATTCGTATAGTAGAGCAGTTATTTGAAATGGCTCCAAGTAGCGCGTGGTAGCATCCACAAGATGACATAGATATTCGTAAAGCACACACGGATCTGAAAGGTTCAGACCCGTTGACTAATAACCTCTCTCACAAGCATAACATGATCAAACCAGAACTCATTGAGTGTTAATCACATAGTGATGTGAACTAGATTGTTGACTCTAGTAAACTCTTTGGATGTTGGTCACATGGTGATGTGACCTGTGAGTGTTAATCACATGGTGATGTGAACTAGATTATTGACTCTAGTGCAAGTGGGAGACTGTTGGAAATATGCCCTAGAGGCAATAATAAATTGGTTATTATTATATTTCCTTGTTCATGATAATCGTTTATTATCCATGCTAGAATTGTATTGATAGGAAACTCAGATACATGTGTGGATACATAGACAACACCATGTCCCTAGTAAGCCTCTAGTTGACTAGCTCGTTGATCAATAGATGGTTACGGTTTCCTGACCATGGACATTGGATGTCGTTGATAACGGGATCACATCATTAGGAGAATGATGTGATGGACAAGACCCAATCCTAAGCCTAGCACAAGATCGTGTAGTTCGTTTGCTAAGAGCTTTTCTAATGTCAAGTATCATTTCCTTAGACCATGAGATTGTGCAACTCCCGGATACCGTAGGAATGCTTTGGGTGTACCAAACGTCACAACGTAACTGGGTGGCTATAAAGGTGCACTACAGGTATCTCCGAAAGTGTCTGTTGGGTTGGCACGAATCGAGACTGGGATTTGTCACTCCGTGTAAACGGAGAGGTATCTCTGGGCCCACTCGGTAGGACATCATCATAATGTGCACAATGTGACCAAGGAGTTGATCACGGGATGATGTGTTACGGAACGAGTAAAGAGACTTGCCGGTAACGAGATTGAACAAGGTATCGGGATACCGACGATCGAATCTCGGGCAAGTAACATACCGATTGACAAAGGGAATTGTATACGGGATTGATTGAATCCCCGACATCGTGGTTCATCCGATGAGATCATCGTGGAACATGTGGGAGCCAACATGGGTATCCAGATCCCGCTGTTGGTTATTGGCCGGAGAACGTCTCGGTCATGTCTGCATGGTTCCCGAACCCGTAGGGTCTACACACTTAAGGTTCGATGACGCTAGGGTTATAGGGAATAGATATACGTGGTTACCGAATGTTGTTCGGAGTCCCGGATGAGATCCCGGACGTCACGAGGAGTTCCGGAATGGTCCGGAGGTAAAGATTTATATATGGGAAGTCCTGTTTTGGTCACCGGAAAAGTTTCGGGTGCTATCGGTAACGTACCGGGACCACCGGGAGGGTCCCGGGGGTCCACCAGGTGGGGCCACCGGCCCCAGAGGGCTGCGTGGGCCAAGTGTGGGAAGGGACCAGCCCCTAGGTGGGCTGGTGCGCCTCCCACAAGGGGCCCAGGGCGCAGGGAAGGGGGGAAGGGGGAAACCCTAGGCTCAGATGGGCCTAAGGCCCACCTAGTGGTGCGCCCCCCTCTCTCCCCCCTTGGCCGCCCCCCAAGTCCCATCTAGGGCTGGCCGCACCCCTTGGGGGGGAACCCTAGATGGGGGCGCAGCCCCTCCCCCTCCCCTATATATAGTGGGGGTTTTGGGGCTGCCATACACATGAGAACATCTCTCTCTTGGCGCAGCCCTACCCCTCTCCCTCCTCGTCTCTCGCAGTGCTTGGCGAAGCCCTGCTGGAGTGCCACGCTCCTCCATCACCACCATGCCGTTGTGCTGCTGCTGGACGGAGTCTTCCCCAACCTCTCCCTTTCTCCTTGCTGGATCAAGGCGTGGGAGACGTCACCGGGCTGCACGTGTGTTGAACGCGGAGGCGCCGTGGTTCGGCGCTTAGATCGGAATCAACCGCGATCTGAATCGCTACGAGTACGACTCCTTCATCCGCGTTCTTGCAACGCTTCTGCTTAGCGATCTACAATGGTATGTAGATGTACTCCCCTCTCCTCGTTGCTAGATTACTCCATAGATTGATCTTGGTGATGCGTAGAAAATTTTGAATTTCTGCTACGTTCCCCAACATAAAGGAGTGGAGGAGGGGGAGGGCCGGCCCTCTCATGGCGCGCCCCAAGGGGAGTCCTACTCCCACTGGGAGTAGGATCCCCCCTTTCGTAGTTGGAGTAGGAGAGGAAGGAAGGAGGAGAGAGGGAGAAGGAAAGGGGGGTGCCGCGCCCCCTTCCCTAGTCCAATTCGGACACAAGGGAAAGGGGGCGCGCGGCCTGCCCTGGCCGCCCCTCTCCATCTGCACTAAGGCCCATATGGCCCATTAGACTCCCCGGGGGGTTCCGGTAACCCCCCGGTACTCCGATAATTGCCCGAACTCACCCGGAACCATTCCGAAGTCCAAACATAGTCGTCCAATATATCAATCTTTATGTCTTGACCATTTTGAGACTCCTCGTCATGTATGTGATCACATCCGGGACTCCGAACAACCTTCGGTACATCAAAACACATAAACTCATAATACCGATCGTTAAGCGTGCGGACCCTACGGGTTCGAGAACTATGTAGACTTGATGAGACTCATCTCCGGTCAATAACCAATAGCGGAACCTGGATGCTCATATTGGTTCCTACATATTCTACGAAGATTTTTATCGGTCAAACCGCATAACAACATACGTTGCTCCCTTTGTCATCGGTATGTTACTTTGCCCGAGATTCGATCGTCGGTATCTCAATGCCTAGTTCAATCTCGTTACCGGCAAGTCTCTTTATTCGTTCCATAATGCATCATCCCGCAACTAACTCATTAGTCACATTGCTTGCAAGGCTTATAGTGATGTGCATTACCGAGAGGGCCCAGAGATACCTCTCCGAAACACAGAGTGACAAATCCCAATCTCGATCTATGCCAACCCAACAAACACCATCGGAGACACCTGTAGAGCATCTTTATAATCACCCAGTTACGTTGTGACGTTTGATAGCACACTAAGTGTTCCTCCGGTATTCGGGAGTTGCATAATCTCATAGTCATAGGAACATGTATAAGTCATGAAGAAAGCAATAGCAACAAACTAAACGATCAAGTGCTAAGCTAATGGAATGGGTCAAGTCAATCACATCATTCTCTAATGATGTGATCCCGTTAATCAAATGACAACTCATGTCTATGGCTAGAAACTTAACCATCTTTGATTCAACGAGCTAGTCAAGTAGAGGCATACTAGTGACACTCTGTTTGTCTATGTATTCACACATGTACTAAGTTTCCGTTTAATACAATTCTAGCATGAATAATAAACATTTATCATGATATAAGGAAATATAAATAACAACTTTATTATTTCCTCTAGGGCATATTTCCTTCAGCCTTTGTAGTAAATTTACTAGCTCGACATAGTGCAGCTCCAACAAAACGCCATTGGATGGAGTAAAGAATATCTTCAGATATTTACAAGGTACTAAATATTTTGGTTTATTCTATCAAAAAATCAAGACATGACCCTGATTGGTTATAGTGATGCTGGATATCTTTATGATCCCCATAATGCCAGGTCACAAACCAGGTTTGTATTTTGACATGGTGGAACTGCTATTTCATGGAACTCAACTAAACAGGCATTAGTAGCAACTTCCACTGATCACTCTGAAATAATTGCATTATTCAAAGCCTCACGAGAATGTGTATGGCTTCGCAGAGGGATAAATTATATTCAGACATCATGCGATATTGGTTCATTAGAATCACCAACCATTATCTATGAAGATAATGTTGCATGTGTTGCTCAAATGCATGTGGGATATATTAAAAGTAATATCAAAAACATATCTCTCCAAAACTATTTTTTCCTCATGAATTACAGAAAGATGGAGAGATTAATATTTTGCAAACAAAATCTTGTGACAATCTTGCGGATTTGTTCACTAAGTCTTTACCAGGAACAACATTTCAAAAATGCATTCATGGTATTGGTATGAGATGACTACGAAATTTGCAATGTTGAGGGGGAGAAATTTCCTAGAACTAAACTTATGAGTTTTCCAACGGATTTCTCATGTGGTTTTAAATAAGTGAGAGCATCTCCAACAGGCGCCCAAAAAGAGCTCCGCGCACAAAAAAATTATAGTAGAAGATTAAAAATTCTCAAAGTTATATCCTAAATTTCTATAGTTCCTCTTATATTTTCCTACAGGGACATAAATAGTAGAAGATTAAAGATTCTCAAAGTTACAAGATCAAGGACTATCAAGAAGATGCAAGACTTTTGATACTCAAGATATATGTAGATTCTCAAGACAATGAAGATTAAGAACAGCGCTGTCCAAGGGGGAGTGTTAGGAATCTAATAGTATTAGTATTAGACTAATTAGACGATTAGTAGATTCCTTAGAATATCCTAACTGGTCGTTGGAATCCTAGCGTTGTCCAGACGCGGTACCTAGCGAACAGTCATCGTGTCTTTCCGAACCGTCGTCCTGTCTTTCCGAATTGACGCAAACACTATAACCAACTTGTACTTGCGACTGTTTAGGAGATATAAAACCTGCAGTCATTATCAATGAAAGCACTCATTCACTTCAATCTTTCTTTTCTTCTCATGTTTCACATATAATTATAGCCATCTCTAGCCCATCCCGAAAAATCATTTTAAGGTTCCCGTGAAAACAGTTTTGTGGCTATGATCTGTTCGACGTAACACAATTTTGCGATATGAGTTCACGGGTTCTGTTTCGTCGGAACCCTCCCAATATAGCAAACCGATTTTTGTGTGTGGGAGCCGGCCATACTAATTTTTTTAGAAAACATCTAATATATTCATCTTCAATCATGTTAGTAAAATGAACACCAAAAATAAATAAAATTACATCCATATTCATAGACCACCTAGCGGCGACTATATGCACTTAAGCGAGCCAAAGGCGTGTCGCCGTTATTGTCCCTCCCTCACCGATGCCGGGCAAAACTTGTTGTAGTAGACAGTCGGAAAGTCGTCATGCTAAGGCTCAATATAACCAACGCACCAGCACAACAATCACCGTCAATAAAGAGTATCGTAGATCAAAAGGATCCAATATGAATACACATAAACGTAGGCGAATGACGAACAGATCCAAGCAAATCCACCAAAGACAGATCCGCTGGAGACACACCTCCACACGCCCACCGACGATACTAGATGCATCACCGGAACGGGGACTAGACGGGAGAACCTTATTTCATATTTAGGGAGTCGTCGCCGTCTCCCCTTCATAAGTAGGACACAAACCCTAACAAAACTCGAAAACACATCTAAAAATAAAGCCCTCCCACCGCCAAGGGTCATGATCCACCGCTTCCCCATGGCCCTAAGGCCACCGGAGACAAAGCGGACCGGCGGCGGCGGCGGGAGGCGGAGGAACCCTGATTCTTTAGAAGATGAGAACTATTTGATACTGTGTATTGGAAAACAAACGTATCCGCCGGCCATCCTATATGACCGCCCATGTGACCACACCCTCATTTGCAAACGTCAAATTCATGCAAACACTTGTACGTCAATCATTGAGTACACACAAGAATGAATGTGAACGCACAAATCAAAATTATTCAGAGAGAAAAATAATAGTTTAAGTGTTGAACACAAAAATTATTGGAAGTGCATAATTCGAACCTAAAATTCAATAATTCCAGTGTGAATTCACATATACTCCACAAAATGATTAAGTAATTGCATGCGCGCCTGTGTATCTCAAAGTTATGTATGTATCTCTACAAAGTTCCCAGCATGTTGTGTGTCTTGTTCCGGGAGGCGAACATCTACACCGGACTTCTCAAAATCATGTGTGTGGGATGACCCTTCGCCCACATCCTCCAAAATCATATCATGCAAGGTTACACGATGGTTCATCACTGTTGAAATATATTGCACGTCTCTCTTCATCATATCGGTCTTTTCGTTGTATTGGCTAGAGCATGCACTTATACATAGTAGGCCTGCGGGAGCTACACGTGAGGGAGAGTGTTGACATATAAATGTATTGCCTAGTCTCTTCCATCAGATCGGTCTTTTGGATTAGTTGGTTGGAGCATGAATTCAATATGGTATCTGAGCCAAGAGGTCTTGAGTTCAAGACCCTGCCAAAGCTATATTAAATAAAATGATTCTGCAGCCTACATCAATCTCACATCCCTAGGCGTGAGGGGGTGTTTAAATATATTGTCCGCCTCTCTTCATCAGATCGGTCTTTTGATTGCATTGGCTAGAGCATGCACTTCTACATGGTATTGGAGCCAAGAGGTTTTCAGTTCAAGACTCGGCTGGCTGCAATTAAATTGCAGCCCACTTTTGGTCCATGTTTAGGCCCGAGGGAGCATGGAGCATCCACTTCTACAATCACCTACCACATTGTTTATGCATTCCACATCATTGCAGCTCCAGGAACTATACCTCGATGAGCTTGGAGCATTTCAAATATCCTCTCCACATCTTTTCTAACACCTTCTTGCATTTGTGCAAAGAGACTTCTTTTATTGCCTTGGGGATTGGGTATGGTCTTCACAAACGTCGTCCATTAAAGATAGATACCATCTACTAGGTAGTACCCCCAATGTTCTAGTCATACCCGTTTACTGTGTAGGTCCATATCAGATCATCCCCATCACAAAGTCTCTTGAACAACGGTTTGTTGAAGCACATTGATGTCATTATGAGTTTCGAGCATGCCAAAGAAAGGATATGTTAAATCCACAAGTCTTACGACGATGTTGCTTCAAATATGATGGTGGCCTCCTTGATGTGACCTTGATACTGCCTGCACAAACTTATCAGGCAGCTCTTCCATGGAAGCAATCGACCGGCCCGAGCATACCTAAAAACCTCTTGATGCTCTAATTGTGAATAGCTTTTTTGTGTCCTTGGCATTTGGTTCTCTCAGGAACTATGATCCAAACACCTTCACCGCCTCCAAGCAAATGTCAGATTTGCGTCAATGCATGTGCTCTTTCCCATCCGGACAATCTCATTAACGACATCTTCGGTTGTATCATATGCAAGCATCCTCAAAGCAGTCATGCAATTATGCATAGGAGAGCATAATATCCTACATTTTATCGAACCCTTGAAGTTGAGAATATGTTCCTCTTTCTTCTCCGTTTCTTCCTAGATACTCACCATCATGTCAGCATCTTTGTCATCATCGATATCTGAATCCAACGAATCAATGAGTTCCTTGAACATGAATTCATCGAGCTCATTGTAATCAAACTCTTCATTTGATGAATCCATCGTTTGCCTAGAAAATGATTAAAATAATCTAAAAACATGCCCCGATAATTCGTCAAACACATGGAGGGTGAGGTGTATGTCTGGCGGACTAGGAATTATCGAGGCTTAGTCCGAACAGCGACGGATTCGGGGCGACAAAGGACGTCCTGGAAGGACTGGAGGTATTGGTGGCGACACTGTGGGTTGGGAACGATTGCAGAGCTACGTGGAGACGCAGTTGGGCGAGTGTTGGAGACGATTAAGAGGCATTTGAAGTGAGTCCAGCCTGTTGGATCTGACGTGGCGCGTGTGTCCGGTCCGTCAAGGTGGCCCCAAATCCGCACCGACATATGGGATGGGTTTAGGGGTGCCGGGCAGCCCGAACATATGAGCTACGTTTGGGGGGTTCATGTTGGGTGGTTGTTTTTGGTCCAGGTGGTGTCTGGATTGTCTGCCCAGATGTTTAGGGGGGGAGTTGGGGATCCGGTTGGAGATCTCTTACATGTTAGTCTTTACTTGGAGAGATATAATGGAATAGATTTGATCCATCTATCATCTTATGTAAAACTGATGAGATTACCTCTTATATGCACACCTACAATAGGAACAATTATCCTTCTACCCAAGTCTTGTGATGCTACAAGAGTGAAGGATTTTTGGACGGTCAGTCTTATGCATTCTATCGCAAAAGAATGTTTGTAAGTTGTTGTCCCCTGCTCGCAGATGGCCTTCGTAAAAAAATCAATCGATCCAAGACAATTTTCAGCATGTCAAGAATGCTATGCAAAAGGTGCACAAAAACAAGGACCCGACTTTGTTGCTGGAATTGGAAAATCTTCAAAGGAGAAACTCAACCCGGACAACTTGACATGGAGACATACCATCCTCCATGTGTCTCCTAGTGATGCAAAGTAGCACCATCGAAATGAGGACAAAACGGAAATGACGTGTTTCATGTCGTCGACGACACCGTCGTGTCACCAACGAGGTTTGCACGAAAACCTAACCCTACCACCACCTGTCAAAAAGGGGTCTTTGTCCCCTCCTATCGTCGAAATAGCGGTCTGAGGGAGAGGGGGTCTATTTTCTCGCCGAGGAGAAGGTAGATCGCCGCCGTAGCTCCCGAGGTCCTGTGGGAGGGTGGAAAATGTTCCTGGTCCTAAAAGGAAAAGAACTACTACCTCCTTTCTTG
Organism: Triticum aestivum; assembly: GCF_018294505.1. NCBI lineage: Eukaryota > Viridiplantae > Streptophyta > Magnoliopsida > Poales > Poaceae > Triticum > Triticum aestivum. Next base: position 529,811,938 of record NC_057799.1, read on the forward strand.
TTTATAAGGCTTGCGCGTATCTCTAGGTTGATAGATTGACCAACATAATATAAGTTATATATAAAAAAATCATTAGAAATTTTAAATCGTCTACTTTCTAATGGTATAATTTTTAGACTACAAAACTCATCTTATGTTGGTCAAATTATAGACTTAGGAATACGCACAAGCCTTATAAACCAAAAAGGAGGTAGTACGTGTGTTATAGAGATGCTTAATACCCCTCCTATCCACATTAATTATCGCTGATTTAGTGCAGCTTTGCACTAAATCGGCGTAATATGGATCAGTGGGAGTAAATCTTTACGTGTGTTTAGGCTCGCAGCCAATGTCATTTGTTGCGAACAAATAAATGAGGGCGATGGCAGCAAAGTGTGCACCCTGATGGTGGCTAAACTTTGGTAGATTCCAATATATTAACTCGTTTTAGCTCCTTGGTTGTTAGCAGTGGCGGAGCGTGAATGAAATTTAAGGAGGGGACAAAAGAGCTAGAGAGATTAGAGAGGGTGGGAGATTAGCAGGGATTTTAGGCTTAACAAGAGCTCATCTTTGTAATATTTCTCTTGGAAGGGGGGTCGGGACCCCCTTTGGTCCCGCTGACGCTCCGCTAATGGTTGTTAGTAAGATTTTCATGAGAGAAAAATAAAAGGTATCTTAATGTGGTAAACTATAGAGAGAGCAAAAGTAACTCAGATTGTTGGTTGTCATTGACATGTTTCCTTATTATTATTTTGGAAGAAACAAAGCCTCTAGCCTGTGCATCATTACCATGCACAAGTCAAGTTTATTAAATCAGAGAAGAATGCCACAATGGTGCCAGTGTCATACATGAAAGTGGCGTCAATTCACTCCCTCTGAAAGAGTTCCTTCTTAGGGCATGAGTTATGGACGCAGCTGAATTGTGTCGTCTCAAGTTGTTCACAAAGATAAAATTGAATGAATCGGTTGGGTTGTACCACAATCATCCAAGGAGAGCTACTCCCTATGATGTCATCTTCTTACTCTTTTTCTCTTTCCCCTGTTGTCGGACACGTTCAACCTTTCTCTCTTCCCTTTTTCTCCATTTCAGGGTTCCTTTGATTCAAAAGATTTTCATAGGAATTCTCCAAGATTAGAATCCTTGGGAAATTTTCCTATGTTGTTTGTTTGATTCATAGGATTGAATCCTATAGGAATCTTCCCTAAGGATTCCTCTGTGCTACATTCCATATTAATTTTCACATTCACTCATACCTCTTGAAAAGAATTATTTGTTTTTCCTATTGTTGTGAATCGAAGAGGCCATATCACACCTTTTGAGCCAAGGATGCAGTCTCTGCAAGATGCACCTTTGGTCTTCAGGCTATGGCTTTCATGCCAACACATCAACTGAGCCGGGCTAGTACATGGGCGGGGTAGCGAGTTGGCCATGCCCTTAACGGTCCTCTTAACAATGTTGACAATGTGACATTAGTGAATAGCTTTTTAGCTTAATAAGTGAAGATTTAAAGAACCATAGGATAGTGCAGCCGCTGTTGTCTAAGCTCACCTCAAGTGACAGCACTACAACGACCAATTTCAACGTTGTACCAAAAGATTGGAGATTTGGTAAAAGGAATTATTTGAAAAAAAAGCCACAAAAGCTTTGTATCTCGATGCATTTGATAGAAACAAAGTTTGGTGCTAGCATTTACAACTGAACACTCCTACTACCAGCTAGGTGCCGCGAGCCGCAAGACCCAACACTTACCTTGACCATGTCGAGTAGACTAGCGATGTTTCGTCACAAGCGAATTTGGCAAAACACAAGCAATCCCTGCTCCAGAGAATGACTAATAGCACCTTACAATTTCTCAAAAGAGAAGAGAAGCAACCTATGAGTTGGTTGCACTGTATAAGCAGTGAGAAAAAACAGATTTTTAGGAAAAGTATATTATCTCTACTGTACAATTCTCAAAGCGACAGTACTATTATTAGGACGAAAAAAAAGTTCAATGCAGAGCCTCAGATAGTCGTTCTACGTATTAGAGGCACTTGTTAATTTTGTATGTACCATATCAACTCTGATAGTTGCTCCAAAGGATTGATGTAGCGTTCAGAAACAGACCACTAAAAACAACAGAAAAGCTCACACTTCATTCCGCAGTCAAGCCAAACCAAAACATGGACGATGTGCTTACCTTGGGCAGGGGAATGAGAGTTTGCATAAGAGTGTTTATGGAGGGAGTAGTCATGGGAAGTAGATTTTTACTCCCATTCCCTTGTTTGGTATATGATGGGAATTAGCGTGAGATAAAACTCTACTCACGAATTAACAGGGTACCCCCTGGGAAGAAATAGGTGGGAATTGGCTTTCTCAACTCCCATTCCCCTTCCCACTTAAACTCTCATTCCCTCTAATCAAACAGTGGACTTTTATCTCCTCACCCCTCAACTCCCATTCCCCATCTCGAATTCCCCCGAACCAAACACATTGTAAGAGGAAGTATTGCAACGATCCCCTTACAGCCATACTATCTAAAATAAAATGAGAAGCAACGAGATTCAAATACTTGAGACTGAGTCAGTATAGCTATAGGATCTAAACTGGGAAGCAACGAGTGTGAAATGCTTGAACAAATAGAAGACTTATTCAGTACAGCGACGCGATCTAAACAGATCAAATCAGTCAGTCTTAGAAAAGCAAAATACAATTCAGCAGTGAAGCATTTCGCCGGGATTCAGAATCAAACTGATTGCATTGAACAGAACAGGGTATTACACAGCCTACTGAACCCAAAGACAGAACACAACGACGAACAACAAATCAGTAAATCCATCCACCATAGCACATATCACACAGAGCACACGAGGAAGTTGCTCCGCTACACGAATCTAGCCTCTGAAGCCGTAGAGGGTGCGGCCCTGGCGCTTGAGCGCGTAGACGACATCCATGGCGGTGACGGTCTTGCGGCGGGCGTGCTCGGTGTAGGTGATGGCGTCGCGGATGACATTCTCGAGGAAGATCTTGAGGACGCCGCGGGTCTCCTCGTAGATGAGGCCGGATATGCGCTTCACGCCGCCCCTCCTCGCCAGCCTCCGGATCGCTGGCTTGGTGATGCCCTGGATGTTGTCGCGGAGGACCTTCCGGTGGCGCTTGGCGCCGCCCTTTCCCAGCCCCTTGCCGCCCTTGCCGCGCCCAGACATCGCCGCTGCGAGAGAGGGTGATTAGGATGAAGAGGAACTGCTTTGGCGGGAGTCTGATGCTTGCGATGGGCTTTGGGATGTGAGGGCGAGGGGGTTTATATGGGAGGATTTTGGGTGGGAAGTGCAAAATTTTGGAGGATTTGGGGCGGGAGGTGCTTTTGTGGGTCGATCCGCGAGACGGTGGAGATGGGACGTTGGATTAGGATCAGAAGGGTGAGATGAGCTGGGAGGGTGCTGGTGTGGATCCATGACGTGGCGCAGGATGTGAGGTCTAGGCGGTTGCTTTATTCGTATATGTTTGTTAGGAATCTAGTAGTATTAGTATTAGGCTAATTAGGCGATTAGTAGATTCCTTAGAATATCCTAACTGGTCGTTGGAATCCTGGCGTTGTCCAGACGCAGTACCTAGCGACAGTCATCATCGTGTCTTTCCAAACCGTCGTCGTGTCTTTTCGAATCAACGCGAACACTGTAATCGGCTTGTACTTGCGACTGTTCAGGAGACATAAAACCTGCAGTCATTATCAATGAAAGCACTCATTCACTTCAATCTTTCTTTTCTTCTCGCGTTATCATGCACGCATCGCTCTAGTACAGAGAGAATAGGCCAAGAAGAAGAAAGGTGAGAACAATGGCATTGTTGCCAGACCTTGCTTTTGCCTTCGCCAGGTTCGTGGCCAGGGAGCATCGTCGTCTCCGTCTTCCTCGCCGGACTTTTGGTCTGGCCGTTGTTCGACGTCGGAACTATGGACGCCGCCATCAGCATCGCCTGAACAGGAACGGCGGCCTCCGCCGCCGCAGTGCACCATATCGTGCTCCTCTTCGTCACTACGGTCCTGGTGGTGGCCTCCTTCGCCGCCATGCCCATCGCCAGCGCCTCCACTGTGGTCACCGTAGGGTGCACCGCGGCAACTCCCCTAGAGCGCCAGGACCGAGTACCAGGGCGGATGCGCCCAGGGAAGAGGTTCTGGTCATGCCCCAAGAGGTTGCTGCCGCTCCAAATGATGTCGACGAATAGGTTGATGCAGTGTCGAACGTCGCGGCAGGGGTCGGGATCAAGTACGAGGATGAGGCCTCTGCCTCCAACATCACAACGGATGCCACCGAACTACCGCCTCCTCCGCCGATGTACGCGCCCATGGAGTGGATGCTTGCCGGGCCAAGCGCCGAATGGCTCGTCGATGACCCAGATCGCTACTTCTTCGATGAGGAACTCGCAGCGCCGCCTCCGCTGATGTACTCTTGCGCAGGCTACGGGTACGGGTCGGGCCTCCTGTCCCCGACGCCATCTGACGAGGACCCGGAGCACTTTAACCCGTCGGGCTACAATCCACTACCAGAGTTCTCCTCACCGCCTGTTGCAGTCCCCCTGGACGCACTCAAGCCCAGGCTCGTCATCAACCTCTTGCCGAACGTGAAGACAGAGAAGATCGAGGCCGTTGCGCCGACGCCCGCTCTCCCAGCGCGCCGCGACCTCAACCTCCCGGCGCTGGAAGTGGAGGAGGAGCACCAGGAAGCACCGCCGCTGTCCGCACTGTTGGGGAACGTAGTAATTTCAAAAAAATTCATACGCACACGCAAGATCATGGTGATGCATAGAAACGAGAGGGGAGAGTGTCGTCCACTGATACGTCCATTTTGCATCATGCTTTTATATCGATATTTGTTGCATTATGGGCTATTATTACACATTATGTCACAATACTTATGCCTATTCTCTCTTATTTTACAAGGTTTGCATAAGGAGGGAGATTGCCAGCAGCTGGAATTCTGGGCTGGAAAAGGAGCATATATTAGAGACCTATTCTGCACAACTCCAAAAGTCCTGAAACTCCACGGAAGTTATTTTTGGAAATAATGAAAAATACTGAGCGGAAGAAATACCAGAGGGGGCCCACACCCTGGCCACGAGGGTGGGGGCGCGCCCTACCCCCCTGGGCGCGCCCCCTGCCTCGTGGGCCCCCTGTTGGCCCTCTGGTGCCCATCTTCTGCTATATGAAGTCTTTCGTCCGAAGAAAAATCATAAGCAAGCTTTCGGGACGAGACTCCGCCGCCACGAGGCGGAACCAATCTAGGGCTCAGGCGGAGCTGTTCTGCCGGGGACACTTCCCTCCGGGAGGGGGAAATCATCGCCATCGTCATCACCAACGCTCCTCTCATCGGGAGGGGGCCAATCTCCATCAACATCTTCACCAGCACCATCTCCTCTCAAACCCTAGTTCATCTCTTGTATCCAATTCTTGTCTCTAAGTCTGGGATTGGTACCTGTAGGTTGCTAGTAGTGTTGATTACTCCTTGTAGTTGATGCTAGTTGGTTTATTTGGTGGAAGATCATATGTTCAGATCCTATATGCATATTAATACTCCTCTGATTATGAACATGAATATGCTTTGTGAGTAGTTACGTTTGTTCCCGAGGACATGGGAGAAGTCTTGCTATTAGTAGTCATGTGAATTTGGTATTCGTTCGATATTTTGATGAGATTTATGTTGTCTCTCCTCTAGTGGTGTTATGTGAACGTCGACTACATGACACTTCACCATTATTTGGGCCTAGAGGAAGGCATTGGGAAGTAATAAGTAGATGATGGGTTGCTAGAGTGACAGAAGTTTAAACCCTAGTTTATGCGTTGCTTCGTAAGGGGCTGATTTGGATCCATATGTTTCATGCTATGGTTAGGTTTACCTTAATACTTCTTTTGTAGTTGCGGATGCTTGCAATAGGAGTTAATCATAAGTGGGATGTTTGTCCAAGTAAGGGCAGCACCCAAGCACCGGTCCACCCACATATCAAATTATCAAAGTACCGAACGTGAATCATATGAACGTGATGAAAACTAGCTTGACGATAATTCCCATGTGTCCTCGGGAGCATTTTCCTTCATATAAGAGTTTGTCCAGGCTTGTCCTTTGCAGTGCTTGCAGAGAATACCTTGCTAAAAACCGCTTATCATTTCCTTCTGCTCCTCGTTGGGTTCGACACTCTTACTTATTGAAAGGACTATGATAGATCCCCTATACTTGTGGGTCATCAAGACTCTTTTCTGGCGCCGTTGCCGGGGAGTGAAGCGCCTTTGGTAGGTGGAATTTGGTAAGGAAAAATTTATATAGTGTGCTGAAATTTATTGTCACTTGTTACTATGGAAAGTAATCCTCTGAGGGGCTTGTTCAGGTATCTTCACTCCGACCAGTAGAGCAAAGAGTTGCTCCTCAACCTATTGAACCTACTGAAAATGAAAATGTCTACTTTGAAATTCCTTCGGGTATGATAGAAAAACTGCTAGCTAATCCTTTTGCAGGAGATGGAACATTACATCCTGATGAGCACCTAATATATGTGGATGAAATTTGTGGATTATTTAAGCTTGCAGGTATGCCCGATGATGTTATCAAGAAGAAGGTCTTCCCTTTATCTTTGAAGGGAGATGCATTGACATGGTATAGGCTATGTGATGATATGGGATCATGGAACTACAAACGATTGAAATTGGAATTTCATCAGAAGTTTTATCCTATGCATCTTGTTCATCGTGATCGCAATTATATATATAATTTTTGGCCTCGCGAAGGAGAAAGCATCGCTCAAGCTTGGGGGAGGCTTAAGTCAATGTTATATTCATGCCCCAATCATGAGCTCTCAAGATAAATGATTATTCAAAAATTTATGCTCGGCTTTCTGATAACAATCGCACCATGCTCGACACTTCTTGTGCTGGCTCTTTTATGATGAAGACTATTGAATTCAAATGGGATTTATTAGAAAGAATTAAACGCAACTCTGAAGATTGGGACCTCGACGAAGGTAAGGAGTCAGGTATGACACCTAATTTTGATTGTGTTAAATGTTTTATGGATACCGATGTTTTCCGTAAATTTAGCACTAAATATGGACTTGACTCTAAGATAGTAGCTTCTTTCTGTGAATCTTTTGCTACTCATGTTGATCTCCCTAAGGAGAAGTGGTTTAAATATCATCCTCCCATAGAAGTAAAAGTAGCTGCACCTATTAAAGTTGAAGAAAAGACTATCACTTATAACGATCCTATTGTTCCTACTGCTTATGTTGAGAAACCACCTTTCCCTGTTAGAATAAAGGATCATGCTAAAGCTTCAACTGTGGTTCGTAAAAGCAATATTAGAACTTATACACCTCCTGAGCAAGTTAAAGTTGAACCTAATATTGCTATTGTTAAAGATCTCTTGGCTGATAATATTGATGGGCATGTTATTTATTTCTGTGATGAGACTGCTAGAATTGCTAAACCTTGTGCTAAAGATAAACATAGACCTGTGGTAGGCATGCATGTTATTTCTGTTAAAATAGGAGATCATTGTTATCATGGCTTGTGTGATATGGGTGCTAGTGCTAGTGCAATACCTATTGACTTATACAAAGAAATTATGCATGATATTGCACCTACTGAGTTAGAAGAAATTGATGTTACAATTAAGCTTGTCAATAGAGATACTATATCACCCATGGGAATTGTTAGAGATGTTGAAGTCTTATGTGGGAAAACTAAATATCCGGCTGATTTTCTCGTTCTTGGTTCCCCACAAGATAGCTTTTGTCCCATTATATTTGGTAGACCCTTCTTAAACACTGTTAATGCTAGGATAGACTGCGAAAAGGATGTTGTTACTATTGGTTTAGGTGATATGTCTCATGAGTTCAACTTCTCTAAATTTCGTAGACAACACCGTGAAGAGGAACTGCCTAGTAAAGATGAAATTATTGGTCTTGCTTCTATTGCCGTACCTCCTAGTGATCCTTTAGAACAATATTTGCTAGACCATGAAAATGATATGTTTATGAATGAAAGAAGGGAAATAGATGAAGTGTTCTTTAAACAGGGACCTATTCTGAAACACAACTTGCCTGTTGAAATCCTAGGGGATCCTCCTCCACCCAAGGGTGATCCCGTGTTTGAGCTTAAACCATTGCCTGATACTCTTAAATATGCTTATCTTGATGAAAAGAAGATATACCCTATTATTATTAGTGCTAACCTTTCAGAGAAGGAGGAAGAAAAATTATTGAAAACTCTGAAGAAGCACCGTGCCGCTATTGGATATACTCTTGATGATCTTAAGGGTATTAGTCCCACTCTATGCCAACACAAAATAAATTCGGAGAAAGATGCCAAACCAGTTATTGATCATCAACGACGGCTGAATCCTAAAATGAAAGAAGTGGTAAGAAAGGAAATACTAAAGCTCCTTGAGGCAGGTATAATCTATCCCGTTGCTGATAGTCAGTGGGTAAGTCCTGTCCATTGTGTCCCTAAGAAGGGAGGTATTACTGTCGTTCCTAATGACAAAGATGAATTGATTTCGCAAAGAATTATTGCAGGTTATAGGATGGTAATTGATTTCCGCAAATTAAATAAACCTACTAAAAAGGATCATTACCCCTTACCTTTTATTGATCAAATGCTAGAAAGATTATCCAAACATACACATTTTTGCTTTCTAGATGGTTATTCTGGTTTCTCTCAAATACATGTGTCAGCTGATGATCAAGCTAAGACCACTTTTACATGCCCTTTCGGTACTTTTGCTTATAGAAGTATGCCTTTTGGTTTATGTAATGCACCTGCTACCTTTCAAAGATGCATGATGGCTATATTCTTTGATTTTTGTGAAAAGATTTGCGAGGTTTTCATGGACGACTTCTCCGTCTATGGATCCTCTTTTGATGATTGCTTGAGCAACCTTGATCGAGTTTTGCAGAGATGTGAAGAAACTAATCTTGTCTTGAACTAGGAAAAGTGCCACTTTATGGTTAACGAAGGCATTGTCTTGGGGCATAAAATTTCTGAAAGAGGTATTGAAGTTGATAAAGCTAAATTTGATGCTATTGAAAAGATGACATGTCCCAAGGACATCAAAGGTATAAGAAGTTTCCTTGGTCACGCTGGATTTTATAGGAGGTTCATTAAGGACTTCTCAAAAATTTCTCGGCCTCTGACTAATCTATTACAAAAAGATATACCATTTGTCTTTGATGATGATTGTGTAGAAGCATTTGAAATACTTAAGAAAGCATTGATTTCTGCACCTATTGTTCAGCCACCTGATTGGAATTTACCCTTTGAAATCATGCGTGATGCTAGTGATTATGTTGTAGGTGCTGTTCTAGGGCAAAGAGTTGATAAGAAATTAAATGTTATTCAATATGCTAGTAAAACTCTATACAATGCCCAAAGAAATTATGCTACTACTGAAAAAGAATTCTTAGTAGTTGTATTTGCTTGTGATAAGTTCAGACCTTATATTGTTGATTCTAAAGTAACTATTCACACTGATCATGCTGCTATTAAATATCTTATGGAAAAGAAAGATGCTAAACCTAGACTTATTAGATGGGTTCTCTTGCTACAAGAATTTGATTTGCATATTATTGATAGAAAGGGAGCTGAGAACCCCGTTGCAGACAACTTGTCTAGGTTAGGAAATGTTCTTGATGACCCACTACCTATTGATGATAGCTTTCCTGATGAACAATTAAATGTCATAAATGCATAGGAAGTGGGTTAGACTTAAATATGCTAGTCAAATTCTTCATGATGCTCTCTTCATGTTTCAATTCTTATGTCTTATGTGAGCATCATTGAAATCATCATGCCTAGCTAGGAGCGTTAAACGTTAGCGCTTGTTGGGAGGCAACCCAATTTTTATTTTTGTTCTTTCTTTTTGGTTATGTTTAGTAATAAATATTTGATCTAGCCTCTGGTTAGATGTGGTTTTATGTTTTAATTAGTGTTTGTGCCAAGTAATACCTATAGGATCTTCTTGGATGATAGTTATTTGATCTTGCTGAAAATTCCAGAAACTTTCTGTTCACAAAAACAATTGTTAAAAATCACCAGAACGTGATAAAATGTTGATTCCAATTGCAGTAAATCAATAAACAAATTATCTAGGTCGTCCTATGTTGGTAGAATTTTTGGAGTTCCAAAAGTTTGCGTTAGTTACAGATTACTACAGACTGTTCTGTTTTTAACATATTCTGTTTTTCGTGTGTTGTTTGCTTATTTTAATGAATCTATGGCTAGTAAAAGAGTTTATAAACCATAGAGAAGTTGGAATACAGGTTTAACACCAATATAAATAAAGAATGAGTTCACTACAGTACCTTGAAGTGGTGTTTTGTTTTCTTTCGCTAACGGAGCTCACGAGATTTTCTGTTAAGTTTTGTGTTGTGAAGTTTTCAAGTTTTGGGTAAAGATTCGATGGACTATGGAATAAGGAGTGGCAAGAGCCTAAGCTTGGGGATGCCCAAGCCACCCCCAGGTAATATTCAAGGACAACCAAGAGCCTAAGCTTGGGGATGCCCCGGATGGCATCCCCTCTTTCGTCTTCGTTCATCGGTAACTTTACTTGGAGCTATATTTTTATTCACCACATGATATGTGTTTTGCTTGGAGAGTCATTTTATTTTCTTTAGCTTTGCTTGCTGTTTGAATAAAATACCAAGACCTGAAATTCTTAAATGAGATAGAGTCTTCACATAGCTACATAATTATTTAACTACTCATTGATCTTCACTTATATCTTTTTGGAGTAGTTCGTCATTTACTCATGTGCTTCACTTATACCCTATGAGTAAATGGTTGAATGATTTGAATGTCATAAATCTAAAATTATATATGTTTCATATGGCTTTCCCATGGGGAGTAATGACTTCACATATAAGAAGTAGAGGTGGTACATTTTTTGAAGGTTAGCAAACATTGTATTGGTCACTTGAACAATTCATGAAACAATATTGAAGGAAGAGAGATTTCACATATAAATATACTATCTTGGACATCTTCTATGATTGTGAGCCCCATTAATTATTTTCAAACCTGAGAAAATTAGTTGAAGTTGGACAAGGAAGACAACATAATGAGTTATGCTTGGGTATATTTGTATAGCAGTTATATTGTTATGGATCCTCTAACATGTGGTGCTTGCTATTTAGAATCCTTTGCTAGCCAAAATATCTGTACTAAGCGGGAATACTAATTGTGCATCCAAATTCCTTGAACCAAGTTACTTCCATGAGTGTCCACCATATCTACCTATATGCGGTATTTACCTGCCGTTCCAAGTAAATTTGCATGTGCCAAACTCTAAACCTTCAAATAATAATCTGTTTTGTATGCCCGAATCGCTCATGTAGCGACTAGGGGTTGTCAGTATCTTCCATGCTAGGTGGGTTATTCTCACGATGAGTGGACTCCGCTCATCATTCACGAGAAAATGGCTGGTAACTGGGATGCCCAGTCCTATGATCAAAAGATCAAAAACAAATTCGCAAATAATTTAAACAAAACTCCCCCAGGAATGTTGATAGTTGGACGGCACCCGTTGTTTCGGACAAGCCGTGGAGTGTGAATGTTGGTGGAGGGGGAGTAAAATCTTTACCTTTCTACGTGGGAACCGCCTATAATGTATCTAGTATGGAAGATATTGGGAACTCTTGGTTGTTATGTTGACAATGAAAGCATACCTCTCAAAATTATTTTCATCTCTGTTTTTGCTTCGAGCTCTGGCACCTCTGCAAATCCCTGTTTCCCTCTGCGAAGGGCCTATCTTTTAATTTTATGCAAGAGTCAGTAGTATTCCTTCTCATTCCAACCTACTCTTTAGTTGGCAAGCATCATGTGATGGAAAGATCTAAGCATATATGGCCATTCAAATATATTTGAGCATGAATTATTATTGTTGACATTACCCTCGAGGTAAAAGGTTGGGAGGCGAAACATTAAGCCCCTATCTTTCTCTGTGTTCGATGAATACTATTTGTTCTAAAAATATGCTTTGAGTGGTAGTAATCATGGAAGACTATATGATGGTTGAGTATGTGGGATTTGCTAAATCAAAGCTCTAACATAGACTCTTCCTGAAAATAAGATGAATTGTAATTGTTTGATGACTAATAACACGGTTTGTTAGTTTTCAAGAAAGTTTATGATCTATACTTTAACATGTGAATAGTTTGTTACTTGATCATGCAAAGTTCTATGAGTTGAGCTACTATTATGACATATATGATGCTAGAAAAGGTGATTGAAATTATCATTGATCAAACTTATGCACCTGCTAGCATTCACACTTCATAAATTCTTTCTTTTATCATTTACCTACTCGAGGACGAGCAGGAATTAAGCTTGGGGATGCTGATACGTCTCCAACGTATCTATAATTTATGAAGTATCCATGCTATTATATTATCCATCTTGGATGTTTAATGGGCTTTACTATGCACTTTTATATTATTTTTGGGACTAACTTATTAATCCAGAGCCCAGTGTCAGTTTTTGTTTTTTTCCTTGTTTCAGTGTTTCGCAAAAAAGGAATATCAAACGGAGTCCAAACGGAATGAAACCTTCGGGAGAGTTATTTTTGGAACAGAAGCAATCCAGGGGACTTGGAGTGCATGTAAGGGAAGCAACGAGTGAGACACGAGGCAGGGGGGCGCACCCACCCCCTGGGTGCGCCCTCCACCCTCGTGGGCCCCTCGTGGCTCCCCTGACCGACTTCTTTCGCCTATATATATCCATATACCCTAAAAACTTCGGGGAACACAATAGATTGAGAGTTCCGCCGCCGCAAGCCTCCAGAGCCATGAAAAACCAATCAGGACCCTGTTCCGGCACCCTGCCGGAGGGGGGATCCCTCACCGGTGGCCATCTTCATCATCCCGGTGCTCTCCATGACGAGGAGGGAGTAGTTCACCCTCGGGGCTGAGGGCATGTACCAATAGCTATGTGTTTGATCTCTCTCTCTCTCTCTCTCTCTCTCGTGTTCTTGATTCAGCATAATCTTGATGTATCGCGAGCTTTGCTATTATAGTTGGATCTTCTGATGTTTCTCCCCCTCTACTCTCTTGTAATGGATTGAGTTTTCCCTTTGAAGTTATCTTATCGGATTGAGTCTTTAAGGATTTGAGAACACTTGATGTATGTCTTGCGTGGGCTACCCGTGGTGACAATGGGGTATTCTATTGATTCAGCTGATGTATGTTTTGGTGATCAACTTGCGGGTTCCGCCCATGAACCTATGCATAGGGGTTGGCACACGTTTTCGTCTTGACTCTTCGGTAGAAACTTTGGGGCACTCTTTGAACTACTTTGTGTTGGTTGAATAGATGAATCTGAGATTGTGTGATGCATATCGTATAATCATACCCACGGATACTTGAGGTGACATTGGAGTATCTAGGTGACATAGGGTTTTGGTTGATTTGTGTCTTAAGGTGTTATTCTAGTACGAACTCTATGATAGATTGAACGGAAAGAATAGCTACGTGTTATTTTACTACGGACTCTTGAATAGATCGATCAGAAAGAATAACTTTGAGGTGGTTTCGTACCCTACCATAATCTCTTCGTTTGTTCTCCGCTATTAGTGACTTTGGAGCGACTCTTTGTTGCATGTTGAGGGATAGTTATATGATCCAATTATGTTATTATTATTGAGAGAACTTGCACTAGCGAAAGTATGAACCCTAGGCCTTGTTTCCTAGCATTGCAATACCGTTTGTGCTCGCTTTTATCATTAGTTACCTTGCTGTTTTTATATTTTCATATTACAAAAACCTATATCTACCATCCATATTGCACTTGTATCACCATCTCTTCGCCGAACTAGTGCACCTATACAATTTACCATTGTATTGGGTGTGTTGGGGACACAAGAGACTCTTTGTCATTTGGTTGCAGGGTTGTTTGAGAGAGACCATCTTCAACCTATGCCTCCCACGGATTGATAAACCTTAGGTCATCCACTTGAGGGAAATTTGCTACTGTCCTACAAACCTCTGCACTTGGAGGCCCAAAACGTCTACAAGAAGAAGGTTGTGTAGTAGACATCAGTATGTGGTACGGTAAGTAAACCGACTCCAAAACAGTTCTAATGGCAATTTTTCTCCATTTTGGAATATTTAGAAAAATAAGAAGCAGTCCGGGAAGGACACGAGGGCTCCACGAGAGTGGAGGGCGCGCCCTACCCCCTGGGCACGCCCCCTGCCTCGTGGGCACCTCGTGCGCTCTCCGGACTCCATTTTCTTGCACGTTACGTATTTTGGTCGGTAAAAATTCATTATATAATCTCCCGAAGGTTTTGACTCCGGTATCACGCAATTGTCCTCTGTTCTTGTTTCGAGCTGTTTTCTGCCGCAGATTAGAGCAAGATGTCTTCTCAAGAGTCAGTCGGGGAGAGTCGGGTGTCTCATCCGACACCAGGTCCAGGGGCAAACAACGATGCCTATCACTTTGGGCCCTCAACGGAGGAAGAGATGGAAGCTGACTTGAAAAGGATAGATGCCATGGAGGAGGATCAAGAAGTTACTTCTCATTTCCGGGCAGGCTTCACAATGGGGGAACTACAGAGCTCAGCTATCCCAAACTCGGTCATCCCCTCCAATGTTAAATTTCTCTCTTATGAAAATATGAAAAAGAGTGTTACTTGTTCTCCCGCAGCTATGCAGCATCCATGGGTGCAAGGAGCTTTAACCGTCACAGGTAAGCTCCGTAAGGAAATAATGGATCTTAAGCGGCAGGTTAACAAGCTCGAGGAGGAGAATCGTATCCTGAGGGGTATCATAGCCAAGAATATCACCACCCCCGAAAAAGGAGATATAATCACATGGGTATGGGCACTCCCCTTGGCAACTGCCAAGCTTGGGGGAGGTGCCCCGGTATCGTATCACCATCACATCTCTATCTTTACCGTTTTCTTAGTTCGATCCTTTTAGTAGTATCTTGATCTAGTAGAATAAATTTTTAGTATGAACTAGTTTTGAGTTTTGCTTTATGATCCCTCTATGTAATCGAGTCTGTGAGCTATATAATAAAGATTAGTGTTGAGTCAAGGGCTTGATTATTTTGCTATGATCTTGAGGGAATAAAAGAAAAAGAAAGAATAAAAAGAAATAAAAAGAGATCATATTGATCTTATGGATAGTAATGACTTCACATAGAAAGAGTATGATGATTGAAAGTTGTTGAGAGTTAACAAACATGGTTTTGGTCATCGTTGCAATTAAGAGGGGTTTCACATATAAATATACTATCTTGGGCATCTTTTATGATTGTGAGCACTCATTAAAATATGACATGCTAAAGAGTTGATGTTGGACAAGGAAGACAACGTAATGGGTTATGTTTTCTTATATCTAAAAATAAAGCATATTGTCATGGATCATCCAACATGTTGAGCTTGCCTTTCCCGCTCATGCTAGCCAAATTCTTTGCACCAAGTAGAGATACTACTTGTGCTTCCAAATACCCTTAAACCCAGTTTTGCCATGAGAGTCCACCATATCTACCTATGGATTGAGTAAGATCCTTCAAGCAAGTTGTCATCGGTGCAAGCAATAAAAATTGCTCTCTAAATATGTATGATTGATTAGTGTGGAGGAAATAAGCTTTATACGATCTTGTGATGTGGAAGAAATAAAAGCGACAGACTGCATAATAAAGGTCCATATCACAAGTGGCAATATAAAGTGACATTCTTTCGCATTAAGATTTTGTGCATCCAACCCTGAAAGCGCATGACAACCTCTGCTTCCCTCTGCGAAGGGCCTATCTTTTACTTTTATCTCTCACCCTTATGCAAGAGTCATGGTGATCTTCACATTTCCTTTTTATATTTTATCCTTTGGCAAGCACAGTGTGTTGGAAAGATCCTGACATATATATCTAATTGGATGCAATTTAGCATAAACTATTATTGTTGACATTACCCTTGAGGTAAAAGGTTGGGAGGCGAAACTATAAGCCCCTATCTTTCTCTGTGTCTGATTAAAATTCCGTAACCACAAGTATTGCGTGAGTGTTAGCAATTGTGAAAGACTAAATGATAGTTGAGTATGTGGACTTGCTGAAAAGCTCTAACATAGACTCTTTCTGATGTTATGATAAATTGCAATTGCTTCAATGACTGAGATTATAGTTTGTTAGTTGTCAATAAAGTTTCTGATTCATACTTTGCATTGTGAATAGATTATTACTTGAGCATAAGAAATCATACGACATTATCCATATATGTTGCTGTTATGAGAATATTCATGATGCCCTCATGTCCGTATTTTATTTTATCAGCACCGCTACCTCTAAACATGTGGACATATTTATCGTTATCGGCTTCCGCTTGAGGACAAGCGAGGTCTAAGCTTGGGGGAGTTGATACGTTCATTTTGCATCATGCTTTTATATCGATATTTATTGCATTATGGGCTGTTATTACACATTATGTCACAATACTTATGCCTATTCTCTCTTATTTTACAAGGTTCACATAAGGAGGGAGAATGCCAGCAGCTGGAATTCTGGGCTGGAAAAGGAGCAAATATTAGAGACCTATTCTGCACAACTCCAAAAGTCCTGAAACTCCACGGAAGTTATTTTTGGAAATAATGAAAAATACTGAGCGGAAGAAATACCAGAGGGGGCCCACACCCTGGCCACGAGGGTGGGGGACGCGCCCTACCCCCCTGGGCGCGCCCCTGCCTCGTGGGCCCCCTGTTAGCCCTCCGGTGCCCATCTTCTGCTATATGAAGTCTTTCGTCCGAAGAAAAATCATAAGCAAGCTTTCGGGACGAGACTCCGCCGCCACGAGGCGGAACCTTGGCGGAACCAATCTAGGGCTCCGGCGGAGCTGTTCTGCCGGGGACACTTCCCTCCGGGAGGGGGAAATCATCGCCATCGTCATCACCAACGCTCCTCTCATCGGGAGGGGGCCAATCTCCATCAACATCTTCACCAGCACCATCTCCTCTCAAACCCTAGTTCATCTCTTGTATCCAATTCTTGTCTCTAAGTCTGGGATTGGTACTTGTAGGTTGCTAGTAGTGTTGATTACTCCTTGTAGTTGATGCTAGTTGGTTTATTTGGTGGAAGATCATATGTTCAGATCCTATGTGCATATTAATACTCCTCTGATTATGAACATGAATATGCTTTGTGAGTAGTTACGTTTGTTCCTGAGGACATGGGAGAAGTCTTGCTATTAGTAGTCATGTGAATTTGGTATTCGTTCGATATTTTGATGAGATGTATGTTGTCTCTCCTCTAGTGGTGTTATGTGAACGTCGACTACATGACACTTCACCATTATTTGGGCCTAGAGGAAGGCATTGGGAAGTAATAAGTAGATGATGGGTTGCTAGAGTGACAGAAGCTTAAACCCTAGTTTATGCGTTACTTCTTAAGGGGCTGATTTGGATCCATATGTTTCATGCTATGGTTAGGTTTACCTTAATACTTCTTTTGTAGTTGCGGATGCTTGCAATAGGAGTTAATCATAAGTGGGATGTTTTCCCAAGTAAGGGCAGCACCCAAGCACCGGTCCACCCACATATCAAATTATCAAAGTACCGAACGCGAATCATATGAACGTGATGAAAACTAGCTTGACGATGATTCCCATGTGTCCTCGGGAGCGTTTTCCTTCATATAAGAGTTTGTCCAGGCTTGTCCTTTGCTACAAAATGGATTGGGCCACCTTGCTGCACTTTATTTACTTTTCTTACTTGTTGCTCGTCACAAATTATCTTATCACAAAACTATCTGTTACTTATAATTTCAGTGCTTGAAGAGAATACCTTGCTGAAAACCACTTATCATTTCCTTCTGCTCCTCATTGGGTTCGACACTCTTACTTATCGAAAGGACTACAATAGATCCCCTATACTTGTGGGTCAAAATCCACGTACCCTCGTACACCGTAAGCGAAAGCGTTATGACAACGCGGTTGATGTAGTCGTACGTCTTCACGATTCGACCGATCCAAGTACCGAACGCACGACACCTCCGAGTTCAGCACACATTCAGCTCGGTGACGTCCCACAAACTCACGATCCAGCAGAGCTTCGAGGGAGAGTTCCGTCAGCACGACGGCGTGATGACGGTGATGATGATGCTACCGACGCAGGGCTTCGCCTAAGCACCGCTACGATATGACCAAGGTGGATTATGGTGGAGGGGGGCACCGCACATGTCTAAAAGATCAACAGATCAACTTGTGTGTCTATGGGGTGCCCCCCTCCCCCGTATATAAAGGAGTGGAGGAGGGGAACGGGCCGGCCCTCCTAGGCGCGCCCCAAGGGCAGTCCTACTCCCACCGGGAGTAGGACTCCAACCCTTCCAAGAGTAGGAGTAGGAGAGAGGGAAGGAGGAGAGAGGGGGAAGGAAAGGGGGGCGCCGCCCCCTTGTCCAATTCGGACTAGAGGGGGAGGGGGTGCGCGGCCTGCCCTGGCCGCCCCTCCTCTTCTCCACTGAGGCCCAATAGGCCCACTACACTCCCCGGGGGGTTCCGATAACCACCCGGTACTCCGGTATTTGTCCGAACTTGCCCGGAACCCTTCCGAAGTCCAAACATAGTCATCCAATATATCGATCTTTATGTCTCGACCATTTCGAGACTCCTCGTCATGTCCGTGATCATATCTGGGACTCCAAACTACATTCGGTACATCAAAACACATAAACTCATATTACCGATCATCACCGAATGTTAAGCATGCGGACCCTACGGGTTCGAGAACTATGTAGACATGACCGAGACTTGTCTCCGGTCAATAACCAATAGCGGAACCTGGATGCTCATATTGGCTCCTACATATTCTACGAAGATCTTTATCGGTCAAACCGCATAACAACATACGTTGTTCCCTTTGTCATCGGTATGTTACTTGCCCGAGATTCGATCGTCGGTATCTCAATACCTAGTTCAATCTCGTTACTGGCAAGTCTCTTTACTCGTTCCGTAATACATCATCCCGCAACTAACTCATTAGTTGCATTGCTTGCAAGGCTGATAGTGATGTGCATTACCGAGAGGGCCCAGAGATACCTCTCCGACAATCGGAGTGACAAATCCTAATCTCGATCTATGCCAACTCAACAAGTACCATCAGAGACACTTGTAGAGCACCTTTATAATCACCCAGTTACGCTGTGACATTTGGTAGCACACAAAGTGTTCCTCCGGTATTCGGGAGTTGCATAATCTCATAGTCATAGGAACATGTATAAGTCATGAAGAAAGCAATAGCAATATACTAAACGATCAAATGCTAAGCTAACGGAATGGGTCAAGTCAATCACATCATTCTCTAATGATGTGATCCCGTTAATCAAATGACAACTCATGTCTATGGCTAGGAAACTTAACCATCTTTGATTCAACGAGCTAGTCAAGTAGAGGTGTAACGCCCCGAATCCGATGCGCCAGGTGTCTCCCAGTTATTCGCCGTCGTTGCCATGTCATTTGCTTGGGTGTTGCTCTTTGCTATGTCATCATCTGCATTGCATCATCATGTTTTCAAAACTTGCATCCGTCCAGGTCTCCCAGTTCTCTCCGTTGTCCGTTCCGAGCCCTTTCACACTCGCACGCGCCCGCGACACCTCCGAAATATTATTTTATAAGTGGCATAAAAATGTTCTTGGATTGGGATGAAAGTTGGCGTGCGGTCTTGTTATAGTGTAGGTAGACCGCCTGCCAAGTTTCATCGCATTCGGAGTCCGTTTTGATAGCCCAACCGTTAAAGATACGCAATATAGCCGGTCAAACGTCGGATGTTTTCGGTCTCCGGAAACCCGTGCCGGGCCGCCTTCTCTTCTCTCCCCTCAGCCCAAGCCCCTCTCCACAACCCACCTAACCTAGCTAACCCCCCTCTCGATCGGATCCGTCGGATCACGATCGTACGGTCTGAAACGGCCTAAAACACCTAACCCTAGCCCCATGTTTATATATAGACCACCCCCTGCCAGATGGACTAACCTAGCTCTTCCCCTACCCCTAGACCCCCTCCCTCCGATCCAGCGCCGCCCCTTCTCCTCGGATCCACCGCCGACCACCTCCTCCCCGCCACTTGGCGCCGTCCCACTCGCCAGCGCCACCGCAAGCCGCCTTCTCACCCAACCCGCAGCTGCCACCCGTCGCCCCTGCCTTTCCCGCGCCGCCGCAGCCCGCGCGGCCCAGATCGGGCCCGCCCCGGGCCGATCCGGGCCCGAGGCGCCCGCTCCCCGCGCCGCCGCTCCCGCTGGGCTCCTGCCGAGCGCTCCCGCTCCAGCGCACCCGACGTCGCCCAGATCGGCCCCGCCGCCTCACGTCGCTACTCCAACCACCAGGCCTCGCCGGAGTTCCGACCTCGTCGGAGATGAGTGACCGCCGCCCTGTTCCGCTCCTCCTCCCTTTGGTTCTCCCTCTTCTTCCCCTCTCACGATCCCTCTCTCTCCCGCAAGCCCCAACCGCCGCCATGGAGTTGCGCCTCCTCGAGCGCCGTCCTTTGCCGGGAACGGGTTCCCTGGGGCCAGATCCGCCCGGATCCGGCTGGAACCACCGCTCCCATGGCCTCCTCCGGCCTCGCCGGCCCTGCCTGAGCCCACCGCCGCCGCCATGACCGTGCTCGGGAGCGAGCAGAGGAGCTGCTCCTCCCGTGCGCCTCGTGGGCCCCGCAGCCTCCCAAGGCAGCCCAGCCGCGGCCTTCCCCGCCTCCAAGCCCAGATGCCACCCCGAGCAGGACCATTTGGCCATGGTGAGCTTCCCACTAAGCCCTACCTTTGTGCGCGAGATAGCTATCATGCGCCCGTGTGTTTTTTTTCCAGAAAAGTGACCGTCCTTAGAATTTCAGCTTCATGCATACATTTTGTATTCACTATATCTTTGTGGGTGCTACTCCGCTTTGCGTGCATGATATATCAAAATGTTCATTGAGAGATGCTCTTCATTTCATTCCATTGTGGAATGCTTGTTTGAATTCATCTTGATGCCCTAATCATCTTTGCAAGAGTGCTATGTGATGTTAACCTGCTGAGACTGTTATAACTTGATGATTTGTCATTTTTGTTGCATTTTGTGTGTGCATCCTATGAGCATGATGTCTACATGTTTGTGAAGAATCTCCATGCCATCTTTACAGTGGTGCAAGACTTGTATTTTGTCATGCCCTGTAGTGAGTTCATCAAGCTTGTGAAGTGGACTATTTGCTGTTAATGTTCTGTCAATGCTGAAACTGCTATATCATGTTGCTATCTTTGCTTGATGCTACCAATTAATCCATGCATATTCTGGAGATGTTCATTAAGGATGTTTTTCTATACATGTGATGTGATGCTCTATCCATCCATGCCTTCGTTTGCATTTATAGCCTGCTGTAGCTTATTGTAATCTTGCTCTCAAATTGCTAAATAATGTTGCTGTCAGCCTGTTAACATTAAGTTCAGCTTTTCCATGTGTTTTGCTAGTGATTCATGCACCCTATGAACTTTCTATTGCCATGCTTAGCTTCATGAACATGTGTTCTTACTGTTGGTTACCTTTTCATGCCATGTAATGCTATGTAGTGAGTTGTACAAGCTCGCCAACATGCCTACTTATTGTTGTTCCTGCCATGTGCTGTTATTTTCAGTCTGAATCTGCCATATCTTTTGCCATGTTTGCGTGGGTGCTAGCATCTTTTCTATTGATCTTTGGAATAAGTTCAATAAGGGAGTTTTGTTAATTGCTCTTAGTACTAGCATACCATGCTCAAGTTTTCCATGTTAGCTTGCTGTAACATGTTGTTTGATAGCTCTAAACATTGCAACCTGATGTTATTTCTGCCATGTCTAGTGAATTTCTGCCAAGTCTGTGAACTGTTATTATTTGCAATCTTTCCATGTCCTTTTGATCATGTCCTAGTGATTTCTGGAGATAGCTCAGTGTTCATGTTTTGTTATAATTTATCTGAAAATCATGTCCATACCTTTTGTTCTCATTTTGAGGTGCTGTAGCATGTTGTTTTGATGCTTGCAAGATGTCTAGTTGCTGTTTTGGACAGCTTGTCCTTTAAACTTGTTTCATGTGTATGTGTTGAACCGTTGCTCCGTTTTGAGTGTGCTCTACATGAAACTTGCTTAGTTTTGCATGTAGTTTCATGTTACCTTGTTGCATCCATGTTTTGAGTGTGTTTGCTTGATGTTTGAATGCATTTTGCATCAATGCCATGTTTAACTTGTTTTGCTCATATCTTCTAGGCCGTAGCTCCAAATTAAATGAACTTTATATGTAACTTGATTAGAATTTCATGTAGATCATCTTGGTGCATCTTAACTTGTTGTTTAACAACTTGAACATAAGATTTATTCAGATCTGGACCAATTTCGAAATTTGCATATGAGGACTTACCGGAATTGTTATATGTTGTTTCCGGCCTCATCTAAACTTGCTTTGATGTGTTGCTCTTGTATGCATCATTTCTTGCCATGCGTAGCCTCATGTAGCCTTGTCATGCATCATACTTGGTTGAGCATCATGCCTTGTTCATGTGTGGTGTGTTTACCATGTTGTGTGCTTATCCTCGATAGTTCCCGTTTCGTTGCGATCGTGAGGATTCGTTCGTCTACGCTGGGTTCGTCTTCGTGGCTTCATCTTCTTCATGGACTCGTTCTTCTTCCTAGCGGGATTTCAGGCAAAATGACCGTCACCTTGGATCTCATTACTATCATTGCTATGCTAGTTGCCTCGATGCTATCGCTATGCTGCGTTACGTACCACTTGCTTATCAAGCCTCCCAAATTGCCATGAACCTCTAACCTTTGTCACCCTTCCTAGCAAACCGTTGTTTGGCTATGTTACCGCATTTGCTCGGCCCCTCTTATAGCGTGCTAGTTGCAGGTGAAGATGAAGATTGCTCCATGTTGGATTATGTTTATGTTGGGATATCACAATATCTCTTATATTATTAATGCATCTATATACTTGGTAAAGGTTGAAAGGCTCGGCCTTATGCCTAGTGTTTTGTTCCACTCTTGCCGCCTTAGTTTCCGTCATATCAGTATTATGTTCCTGGATTTTGCGTTCCTAACGCGGTTGGGTGTTATGGTAACCCCTTGACAGTTCGCCTTGAATAAAACTCCTCCAGCAAGGCCCAACATTGGTTTTACCATTTGCCTTCCTACCACCTATACTTTTCCCTTGGGAGTAATTAAACCGAGGGTCATCTTTATTTTAGCCCCCCGGGCCAATGCTTCTCTAAGTGTTGGTCCGAACTAGAGCCACTTGCAGCGCCACATCGGGGAAACTTGAGGGCTGGTTTTTAGTTTTACGTAGTGCTCATCCGGTCATGGCCTGAGACGAGATACGCGTGGCTACTATCAGGGTGTCGGCACGCCGGGAGGTCTTGCTGGACTTGTTTTACCATTGTTAAAATGTCTTGTAACCGGAATTCTGAGACTGATCGGGTCTTTCCGGGAGAAGGAATATCCTTCGTTGATCGTGAGAGCTTATCATGGGCTAAGTTGGGACACCCCTGCAGGGTTTGAACTTTCGAAAGCCGTGCCCGCGGTTATGTGGCAGATGGGAATTTGTTAATATCCGGTTGTAGTAAACTTGAAGTAAACTCTTCTAAAATACACCAACCGCATGTGTAACCGTGATTGTCTCTTTTCGGGGTTGTTCGAGAGGAGAACACGGTTTTTGGGTTATGTTTGACGTAAGTAGGAGTTCAGGATCACTTCTTGATCATTACTAGTTGACGACCGCTTGTTAAGCTCCTCTTCTCGCTCTTGTTTCGTAAGTTAGCCACCATACTTTGCTTAGCCGCTGCTGCAACCTCACCACTTTACCCCTTCCTTACCCATTAAGCTTTGCTAGTCTTGATACCCATGGTAATGGGATTGCTGAGTCCTCGTGGCACACAGATTACTACACCAACAGTTGCAGGTTCAGGTTATGCGATGATCATGACGCGAGAGCGATGTTTACTTGTTTTGCAGTTCTTCTTCTGCTTCTTCGATCAGGGGATAGGTTCCAGGTCGGCAGCCTGGGCTAGCAGGGTGGATGTCATTTGAACTTCTGTTTGTGTTTCATCCGTAGTCGGATGATGATCTTATATATGATGTATTGATGTATTCTTGGGGCGTTTGTGCCCTTTGTATGTAACCCCATCTATTAGGTAATGTTGATGTAATGATATCCACCTTGCCAAAGAGTGTCAATATGCGGTTCTATCCTTGGTGGGACCTTCGAGTCTCTTTAGGATAGTATCACATATTGGGCGTGACAAGAGGCATACTAGTGACACTTAGTTTGTCTATATATTCACACATGTACTAAGTTTCTGGTTAATACAATTCTAGCATGAATAATAAACATTTATCATGATATAAGGAAATATAAATAACAACTTTATTATTGCCTCTAGGGCATATTTCCTTCAGTCTCCCACTTGCACTAGAGTCAATAATCTAGATTACACACTAATGATTCTAACACCCATGGAGTCTTGGTGCTGATCTTGTTTTGCTCGTGAGAGAGGCTTAGTCAATGGGTCTGCAACATTCAGATCCGTATGTATCTTGCAAATCTCTATGTCTCCCTCCTTGACTTGGTCGCGGATGGAATTGAAGCGTCTCTTGATGTGCTTGGTTCTCTTGTGAAATTTGGATTCCTTTGCCAAGGCAATTGCACCGGTATTGTCACAAAATATTTTCATTAGAACCGATGCACTAGGTATGACACCTAGATCGGATATGAACTCCTTCATCCAGACTCCTTCATTTTCTGCTTCCGATGCAGCTATGTACTCCGCTTCACACGTAGATCCCGCCATGACGCTTTGCTTAGAACTGCACCAACTGACAGCTCCACTGTTCAATATAAATATGTATCCGGTTTGTGACTTAGAGTCATCTGGATCAGTGTCAAAGCTTGCATCGACGTAACCATTTACGACGAGCTCTTTGTCACCTCCATAAAGGAGAAACATATCCTTAGTCCTTTTCAGGTATTTCAGGATGTTCTTGACCACTGTCCAATGATCCACTCCTGGATTACTTTGGTACCCCCCTGCTAAGCTAATAGCAAGGCACACGTCAGGTCTGGTACACAGCATTGCATACATGATAGAGCATATGGCTGAAGCATAGGGAACATCTTTCATTTTCTCTCTATCTTCTGCAGTGGTCGGGCATTGAGTGTGACTCAATTTCACACCTTGTAACACAGGCAAGAACCCTTTCTTTGCTTGATCCATTCTGAACTTCTTCAAAACTTTATCAAGGTATGTGCTTTGTGAAAGTCCAATTAAGCGTCTTGATCTATCTCTATAGATCTTGATGCCCAATATATAAGCAGCTTCGCCGAGGTCTTTCATTGAAAAACTCTTGTTCAAGTATCCTTTTATGCTATCCAGAAATTCTATATCATTTCCAATCAACAATATGTCATCCACATATAATATTAGAAATGCTACAGAGCTCCCACTCACTTTCTTGTAAATACAAACTTCTCCAAAAGTCTGTATAAAACCATATGCTTTGCTCACACTATCAAAACATTTATTCCAACTCCGAGATGCTTGCACCAGTCCATAGATGGATCGCTAGCGCTTGCACACTTTGTTAGCATCCTTTGGATCGATAAAACCTTCAGGTTGCATCATATACAACTCTTCTTCCAGAAATCCATTCAGGAATGCAGTCTTTACATCCATTTGCCAAATTTCATAATCATAAAATGCGGCAATTGCTAACATGATTCGGACGGACTTAAGCATCGCTACGGGTGAGAAGGTCTCATCGTAGTCAACTCCTTGAACTTGCCGAAAACCTTTTGCAACAAGTCGAGCTTTGTAGACAGTAACATTACCGTCAGCGTCAGTCTTCTTCTTGAAGATCCATTTATTCTCTATGGCTTGCCGATCATCGGGCAAGTCAACCAAAGTCCACACTTTGTTCTCATACATGGATCCCATCTCTGATTTCATGGCCTCAAGCCATTTTGCGGAATCTGGGCTCATCACCGCTTCCTCATAGTTTGTAGGTTTGTCATGGTCAAGTAACATGACCTCCAGAACAGGATTACCGTACCACTCTGGTGCGGATCTTACTCTGCTTGACCTATGAGGTTTGGTAGTAACTTGATCTGAAGTTACATGATCATCATCATTAGCTTCCTCACTAATTGGTGTAGGATTCACAGGAACAGTTTTCTGTGATGAACTACTTTCCAATAAGGGAGCAGGTACATTTACCTCATCAAGTTATACTTTCATCCCACTCACTTCTTTTGAGAGAAACTCCTTCTCTAGAAAGGATCCATTCTTAGCAACGAATGTCTTGCCTTCGGATCTGTGATAGAAGGTGTACCCAACAGTCTCCTTTGGGTATCCTATGAAGACACATTTCTCCGATTTGGGTTCGATCTTATCAGGTTGAAGCTTTTTCACATAAGCATCGCAGCCCCAAACTTTATGAAACGACAACTTTGGTTTCTTGCCAAACCATAGTTCATAAGGCGTCGTCTCAACGGATTTAGATGGTGCCCTATTTAATGTGAATGCAGCCGTCTCTAAAGCATAACCCCAAAATGATAGCGGTAAATTGATACGTCTCCAACGTATCAATAATTTTTGATTGCTCCATGCTATTATATATTCTGTTTTGGATGTTTAATGGGCTTTATTATACACTTTCATATTATTTTTGGGACTAATCTATTAACCCAAGGCCTAGTGCAAATTGCTGTTTTTTTGCCTATTTCAGTGTTTCGCAGAAAAGGAATATCAAACGGAGTCCAAACGGAATGAAACCTTCGGGAGCGTGATTTTTGGAACAAACATGATCCAGGGGACTTGGAGTGGACGTCAAGTAATCAACGAGGAGGCCACGAGGCAGGGGCACGCCTACCACCCCTGGGCGCGCCCTCCACCCTCGTGGCTCCACCGACCTACTTCTTCCTCCTATATATACCTACGTACCCCGAAACCATCGAGGAGCACCACGAAAACCTAACTCCACCGCCGCAACCTTCTGTACCCGTGAGATCCCATCTTGGGGCCTTTTCTGGCGCTCCGCTGGAGGGGGCATCGATCACGGAGGGCTTCTACATCAACACCATAGCCTCTCCGATGATGTGTGAGTAGTTTACCACAGACCTTCGGGTCCATAGTTATTAGCTAGATGACTTCTTCTCTCTCTTTGGATCTCAATACAAAGTTCTCCTCGATCTTCTTGGAGATCTATTCGATGTAACTCTTTTTGCGGTGTGTTTTTCGAGATCCGATGAATTGTGGGTTTATGATCAAGATTATCTATGAACAATATTTGAATCTTCTCTGAATTATTTTATGTATGATTGGTTATCTTTGCAAGTCTCTTCGAATTATCAATTTGGTTTGGCCTACTAGATTGATCTTTCTTGCCATGGGAGAAGTGCTTAGCTTTGGGTTCAATCATGCGGTGCTCGATCCCAGTGACAGTAGGGGAAACGACACGTATTGTATTGTTGCCATCGAGGATAAAAAGATGGGGTTTATATCATATTGCTTGAGTTTATCCCTCTACATCTTGTCATCTTGCCTAATGCGTTACTCTGTTCTTATGAACTTAATACTCTAGATGCATGCTGGATAGCGGTCGATGTGTGGAGTAATAGTAGTAGATGCAGGCAGGAGTCGGTCTACTTGTCACGGACGTGATGCCTATATACATGATCATGCCTAGATATTCTCATAATTATGCACTTTTCTATCAATTGCTCGACAGTAATTTGTTCACCCACCATAATACTTATGCTATCTTGAGAGAAGCCACTAGTGAAACCTATGGCCCTCGGGTCTATTTTCCATCATATTAATCTCCCGTCAACAAGCTATTTCTGGCGCCGTTGCTTTTGCAATCTTTACTTTTAATCTTTATCATAAAAATACCAAAAATATTATCTTATCATCTCTATCAGGTCTCACTTTTGCAAGTGGCCAGGAAGGGATTTACAACCCCTTTATCGCGTTGGTTGCAAGGTTCTTATTTGTTTGTGTAGGTACGAGGGACTTGCGTGTGGCCTCCTACTGGATTGATACCTTGGTTCTCAAAAACTGAGGGAAATACTTACGCTACTTTGTTGCATCACCCTTTCCTCTTCAAGGGAAAAACCAACGCATGCTCAAGAGGTAGCAAGAAGGATTTCTGGCGCCGTTGCCGGGGAGTCTATGCACAAGTCAAGACATACCAAGTAGCCATCACCAACTCTTATCCCTCGCATTACATTATTTGCCATTTGCCTCTCGTTTTCCTCTCCCCCACTTCACCCTTGCCATTTTATTCGCCCTCTCTTTCCGTTCGCCTCTTTTTCGCTTGCTTCTTGTTTGCTTGTGTGTTGGATTGCTTGCTTGTCACGATGGCTCAAGATAATACTAAATTGTGTGACTTTGCCAATACCAACAATAATGATTTTCTTAGCACTCCGATTGCTCCTCTTACCGATGCTGAATCTAGTGAAATTAATGCTGCTTTGCTGAATCTTGTTATGAAAGATCAATTCACCGGCCTTCCTAGTGAATATGCCGCTACCCATCTAAATAGCTTTGTTGATTTGTGTGATATGCAAAAGAAGAAAGATGTGGACAATGATATTGTTAAATTGAAGCTATTTCCTTTTTTGCTTAGAGATCGTGCCAAAACTTGGTTTTCGTCTTCGCCTAAAAATAGCATTGATTCTTGGAATAAGTGAAAAGATGCTTTTATCTCTAAATATTTTCCTCCCGCTAAGATCATTTCTCTTAGAAACGATATTATGAATTTTAAGCAACTTGATCATGAACATGTTGCACAAGCTTGGGAGGGAATGAAATTAATGATATGTAATTGCCCTACACATGGTTTGAATTTATGGATGATTATACAAATTTTTTATGCCGGATTGAATTTTGCTTCTAGAAATCTTTTAAATTCGGCCGTGGGAGGCACTTTTATGGAAATAATTTTAGGAGAAGCTACTAAACTCCTAGATAATATTATGGTTAATTATTCTCAATGGCACACTGAAAGATCTACTAGTAAAAAGGTGCATGCAATTGAAGAAATTGATGTTTTGAGTGGAAAGATGGATGAACTTATGAAATTATTTGCTAATAAGAGTGTTTCTTCTGATCCCAATGGTATGCCTTTTTCTACTTTGATTGAGAATAATAATGAATCTATGGATGTCAATTTTGTTGGTATGAACAATTTTGGTAACAACGCTTATAGAGGAAACTTTAATCCTAGGCCGCATCCTAGTAATTCCTCTAATAATTATGGTAATTCCTACAACAACTCTATGGAAATTTTAATAAGATGCCCTCCTATTTTGAGACTAGTGTTAAAGAATTTATGATTTCTCAAAAGAATTTCAATGCCTTGCTTGAAGAAAAATTGCCTAAGATCGATGAATTGGCTAGGAACGTGGATAGAATTTCTCTTGATGTTGATTCTTTGAAACTTAGATCTATTCCACCTAAGCATGATATCAATGAGTCTCTCAAAGCCATGAGAATTTCCATTGATGAGTGGAAAGAAAGAACCGCTAGGATGCGTGCTAAGAAAGAGTGCTTTGTAAAAGCGTCTTCTTCCAGTTTTCGTGATAATAAAGATGAAGATCTAAAAGTAATTGATGTGTCCCCTATTAAATCTCTGTTTTTCAATATGAATCTTGGTAATGATGGGACTGGATATGAGTCAACTTTAGTTAAAAGGCGTCCCAATGATTCGGAGTTTTTAGATCTTGATGCAAAATTTGGTAAAAATGGGATTGAAGAGGTCAAAACTTTACATAGCAATGAACCCACTATATTGGATTTCAAGGAATTTAATTATGATAATTGTTCTTTAATAGATTGTATTTCCTTGTTGCAATCCGTGCTAAATTCTCCGCATGCTTATAGTCAAAACTTTACATAGCAATGAACCCACTAAACATAGCGTTGATGCTTTAATGCAATCTTATGAAGAAAAACTTGAATTGGAAGTTTCTATCCCTAGAAAACTTTCTGATGAGTTGGAACCTACTATTAAAATTAAAATTAAAGATCATGAATGCTATGCTTTGTGTGATTTGGGTGCTAGTGTTTCCACGATTCCAAAAGCTTTGTGTGATTTGTGGGGTTTCCGTGAATTCGATGATTGTTCTTTAAACTTGCACCTTGCGGATTCCATCATTAAGAAACCTATGGGAAGAATTAATTATGTTCTTATTGTTGCAAATAGGAATTATGTGCCCGTAGATTTCATTGTTCTCGACATAGATTGCAATCCTACATGTCCTATTATTCTTGGTAGACCTTTCTTTAGAACGATTGGTGCAATTATTGATATGAAAGAAGGAAATATTAGATTCCAATTTCTGTTAAGGAAAGGCATGGAACACTTTCCTAGGAAGAAAATTAAATTACCTTATGAATCTATTATGAGAGCCACTTATGGATTGCATACCAAAGATGATAATACCTAGATCTATTCTTGCCTTTATGCCTAGCTAGGGGCGTTAAACGATGGCGCTTGTTGGGAGGCAACCCAATTTTATTTCTTGATTTTTGGTTCTGTTTAGGAATAAATAATATATCTAGCTTCTGGTTAGATGTATTTTTGTGTTTTATTTAGTGTTTGTGCCAAGTAGAACCTTTGGGAAGACTTGGGTGAAGTCTTTTTGATCCTGCTGTAAAAAACAGAAACTTTAGCGCTCACGAGATTAGCCACAAGTTTTTACTGGAGAGTGATATTTAGTTGATTATTTTTGAAGATGATTAATAGATAAATTCCTCACGTCCAGAAATTTATTTTAGAATTTTTGGAGTTCCAGAAGTTTGCGTTAGGTACAGATTACTACAGACTGTTCTGTTTTTGACAGATTCTGTTTTTCGTGTGTTGTTTGCTTATTTTGATGAATCTATGGCTAGTAATGGAGTTTATGAACCATAGAGAAGTTGGAATACAGTAGTTTTAACACCAATATAAATAAAGAATGAGTTCATTACAGTACCTTGAAGTGGTGTTTTGTTTCTTTCGCTAACGGAGCTCACGAGATTTTCTGTTAAGTTTTGTGTTGTGAAGTTTTCAAGTTTTGGGTAAAGATTTGATGGATTATGGAAAAAGGAGTGGCAAGAGCCTAATCTTGGGGATACCCAAGGCACCCCAAGGTAAAATCTAAGGACAATCCAAAAGCCTAAGCTTGGGGATGCCCCGGAAGGCATCCCCTCTTTTGTCGTCATTCATCGGTAACTTTACTTGGAGCTATATTTTTATTCACCACATGATATGTGTTTTGCATGGAGCGTCTTGTATGATTTGAGTCTTTGCCTTTTTAGTTCACCACAATCATCCTTGCTGTACACACCTTTTGAGAGAGATACACATTATTCGGGATTTATTAGAATACTCTTTGTGCTTCACTTATATCTTTTGAGCTAAACAATTTTGCTCTAGCATTCACTTATATCTTTTAGAGCACGGTGGTGGTTATATTTTATAGAAATTATTGATCTCTCTTGCTTCACTTATATTATTTTGAGAGTCCTTTAGAACAGCATGGTAATTTGCTTTGGTTATCAAATTAGTCCTAATA
Source organism: Triticum aestivum (assembly GCF_018294505.1). NCBI lineage: Eukaryota > Viridiplantae > Streptophyta > Magnoliopsida > Poales > Poaceae > Triticum > Triticum aestivum. Next base: position 529,843,465 of record NC_057799.1, read on the forward strand.
TGATAGGCATCCAAGATAAAAACTTTAAAGTGCATTGAATACTAAGGGAAGTTTGATACTTGATAGTTGTTTTGAGATATGGAGATAGTGATATTGAAGTTGTGCTAGTTGAGTAGTTGTGAATTTGAGAAATACTTGTGTTGAAGTTTGCAAGTCCCGTAGCATGCACGTATGGTAAACGTTGTGTGACAAATTTGAAACATCAGGTGTACTTTGATTGTCATCCTTATGAGTGGCGGTCGGGGACGAGCGACGGTCTTTTCCTACCAATCTACCCCCCTAGGAGCATGCGCTTAGTGCTTGGTTTTTTATGACTTGTAGATTTTTTCAATAAGTATATGAGTTCTTTATGACTAATGTTGAGTCCATGGATTATACACACTCTCAACCTTCCACCATTGCTAGCCTCTTCGGTACCATGCATTGCCCTTTCTCACCTTGAGAGTTGGTGCAAACTTCGCCGGTGCATCCAAACCCCGTGATACGATACGCTCTATCACACATAAACCTCCTTACATCTTCCTCAAAACAGCCACCATACCTACCTATTATGGCATTTCCATAGCCATTCCGAGATATATTGCCATGCAACCTTCCACCGTTCCGTTTATTATGACACGCTTCATCATTGTCATATTGCCTTGCATGATCATGTAGTTGACATCGTATTTGTGGCAAAGCCACCATGCATATTATGTCATACATGTCACTCTTGATTCATTGCCCATCCCGGTACACCGCCAGAGGCATTCATATAGAGTCATACTTTTGTTCTAGTATCGAGTTGTAATCATTGAGTTGTAAATAAATAGAGGTGTGATGATCATTATTAATAGAGCATTGTACCCCAAAAAGGAAAGGCCAAATGAAAAAAATAAGGCCCCGAAAAAATAGAAAATATAATAAAAAAGGGACAATGCTACTATCCTTTTTCCACACTTGTGCTTCAAAGTAGCACCATGATCTTTATGATAGAGATTATCTTGTTTTGTCACTTTATTATACTAGTGGGAATTTTTCATTATAGAACTTGGCTTGTATATTCTAACGATGGGCTTCCTCAAATGCCCTAGGTCTTCATGAGCAAGCAAGTTGGATGCACACCCACTTAGCTTATTTTGTTGAACTTTCATACATTTATAGCTCTAGTGCATCTGTTGCATGGAAATGCCTACTCCTTGCATTGACATCAATTGATGGGCATCTCCCTAGCCCGTTGATTAGCCGCGTCAATGTGATACTTTCTCTTTTTTTGTCTTCTCCACACAACCCCCATCATCATTATTCCATTCCACCCATAGTGCTATATCCATAGCTCACGCTCATGTATTGCATGAAAGTTGAAAAAAGTTTGAGATTACTAAAGTATGAAACAATTGCTTGGCTTGTCATCGGGGTTGTGCAATATGAGAGCATCTTGTGTGACGAAAATGAAGCATGGCCCAACTATATGATTTTGTAGGGATGAGCTTTCTTTTCCTATGTTATTTTGAGAAGACATAATTGCTTGATTAGTAAGCTTGAAGTATTATTATTTTGATGTTAATATTAAACTTTTATCTAGAATCTTTCGGATCTGAACATTCATGCCACAATAAAGAAAATTACATTGAAGAATGTGCTAAGTAGCATTCCACATCAAAAATTCTGTTTTTATCATTTACCTACTCGAGGACGAGCAGGAATTAAGCTTGGGGATGCTTGATACGTCTCCAACGTATCTATAATTTTTGATTGCTCCATGCTATTATATATTCTATTTTGGATGTTTAATGAGCTTTATTATACACTTTCATATTATTTTTGGGACTAACCTATTAACCCAAGGCCCAGTGCAAATTGCTGTTTTTTTGCCTATTTCAGTGTTTCGCAGAAAAGGAATATCAAACGGAATGAAACCTTCGGGAGCGTGATTTTTGGAACAAACGTGATCCAGAGGACTTGGAGTGGACGTAAAGCAATCGACAAGGAGGCCACGAGGAAGGGGGCGCGCCTACCCCCCTGGGCGCGCCCTCCACCCTCGTGGGCCCCTCGTGGCTCCACCAACCTACTTCTTCCTCCTATATATACCTACGTACCCCGAAACCATCGAGGAGCACCACGAAAACCTAACTCCACCGCCGCAACCTTCTGTACCCATGAGATCCCATCTTGGGGCCTTTTCCAGCGCTCCGCCGGAGGGGGCATCGATCATGGAGGGCTTCTACATCAACACCATAGCCTCTCCGATGATGTGTGAGTAGTTTACCACAGACCTTCGGGTCCATAGTTATTAGCTAGATGGCTTCTTCTCTCTCTTTGGATCTCAATACAAAGTTCTCCTCGATCTTCTTGGAGATCTATTTGATGTAACTCTTTTTGCCGTGTGTTTGTTGAGATCCGATGAATTGTGGGTTTATGATCAAGATTATCTATGAACAATATTTGAATCTTCTCTGAATTCTTTTATGTATGATTGGTTATCTTTGCAAGTCTCTTTGAATTATCAGTTTGGTTTGGCCTACTAGATTGATCTTTCTTGCCATGGGAGAGGTGCTTAGCTTTGGGTTCAATCATGCGGTGCTCGATCCCAGTGACAGTAGGGGAAACGACACGTATTGTATTGTTGCCATCGAGGATAAAAAGATGGGGTTTATATCATATTGCTTGAGTTTATCCCTCTACATCATGTCATCTTCCCTAATGCGTTACTCTGTTCTTATGAACTTAATACTCTAGATGCATGCTGGATAGCGGTCGATGTGTGGAGTAATAGTAGTAGATGCAGGCAGGAGTCGGTCTACTTGTCACGGACGTGATGCCTATATACATGATCATGCCTAGATATTCTCATAATTATACACTTTTCTATCAATTGCTCGACAGTAATTTGTTCACCCACCGTAATACTTATTCTATCTTGAGAGAAGCCACTAGTGAAACCTATGGCCCCCGGGTCTATTTTCCATCATATTAATCTCCCGTCAACAAGCTATTTCTGGCGCCGTTGCTTTTGCAATCTTTACTTTTAATCTTTATCATAAAAATACCAAAAATATTATCTTATCATCTCTATCAGATCTCACTTTTGCAAGTGGCCGTGAAGGGATTGACAACCCTTTTATCGCGTTGGTTGCAAGGTTCTTATTTGTTTGTGTAGGTACGAGGGACTTGCGTGTGGCCTCCTACTGGATTGATACCTTGGTTCTCAAAAACTGAGGGAAATACTTACGCTACTTTGCTACATCACCCTTTCCTCTTCAAGGGAAAAACCAACGCATGCTCAAGAGGTAGCATAAATCAGTAAGAGACATCATAGATCGCACCATATCTAGTAAAGTACAATTACGACGTTCGGACACACCATTACGCTGTGGTGTTCCGGGTGGGGTGAGTTGCGAAACTATTCCGATTGTTTCAAATAAAGACCAAACTCGCAACTCAAATATTCTCCTCCATGATCAGATCGTAGAAACTTTATTTTCTTGTTACGATGATTTTCCACTTCACTCTGAAATTCTTTGAACTTTTCAAATGTTTCAGACTTATGTTTCATCAAGTAGATATACCCATATCTGCTCAAATCATCTGTGAAGGTGAGAAAATAATGATACCCGCCGCGAGCCTCAACATTCATTGGACCACATACATCAGTATGTATGATTTCCAACAAATATGTTGCTCGCTCCATTGTTCCGGAGAACGGCGTTTTAGTCATCTTGCCCATGAGGCATGGTTCGCAAGTACCAAGTGATTCATAATCTAGTGATTCCAAAAGTCCATCAGAATGGAGTTTCTTCATGCGCTTTACACCAATATGACCTAAATGGCAGTGCCACAAATAAGTTGCACTATCATTATCAACTCTGCATCTTTTGGCTTCAATATTATGAATATGTGTATCACTATTATCGAGATTAAAAAAGAATAGACCACTCTTCAAGGGTGCATGACCATAAAAGATATTACTCATATAAATAGAACAACCATTATTCTCTGATTTAAATGAATAACCGTCTCGCATCAAACAAGATCCAGATATAATGTTCATGCTGACACTAGCACCAAATAAGAATTATTCAGGTCTAAAACTAATCCCGAAGGTAGATGTAGAGGTAGCGTGCCGACCGCGATCACATCGACTTTGGAACCATTTCCCACGCGCATCGTCACCTCGTCCTTAGCCAATCTTCGCTTAACCCGTAGTCCCTGTTTCGAGTTGCAAATATTAGCAACAGAACCAGTATCAAATACCCAGGCACTACTACGAGAATCAGTAAGGTACACATCAATAACATGTATATCACATATACCTTTGTTCACCTTGCCATCCTTCTTATCCGCCAAATACTTGGGGCAGTTCCGCTTCCAGCCAGTCCCTTTGCAGTAGAAGCACTCAGTCTCAGGCTTAGGTCCAGACTTGGGCTTCTTCACTTGAGCAGCAACTTGCTTGCCGTTCTTCTTGAAGTTCCCCTTCTTCCCTTTACCCTTTTTCTTGAAACTGGTGGTCTTGTTGACCATCAACACTTGATGCTCCTTCTTGATTTCTACCTCCGCAGCCTTTAGCATTGCGAAGAGCTCGGGAATTGTCTTATCCATCCCTTGCATATTATAGTTCATCACGAAGCTCTTGTAGCTTGGTGGTAGTGATTGAAGAATTCTGTCAATGACACTATCATCCGGAAGATTAACTCCCGGTTGAATCAAGTGATTGTTACACCCAGACATTTTGAGTATATGCTCACTGACAGAACTATTCTCCTCCATCTTGCAGTTGTAGAACTTATTGGAGACTTCATATCTCTCAATCCGGGCATTTGCTTGAAATATTAACTTCAACTCCTGGAACATCTCATATGCTCCATGACGTTCAAAACGTCGTTGAAGTCCCGGTTCTAAGCCGTAAAGCATGGCACACTGAACTATCGAGTAGTCATCAGCTTTGCTCTGCCAGATGTTCATAACATCTGGCGTTGCTCCTGCAGTGGGTTTGGCACCTAGCGGTGATTCCAGGACGTAATTCTTCTGTGCAGCAATGAGGATAATCCTCAAGTTATGGACCCAGTCCGTGTAATTGCTACCATCATCTTTCAACTTTGCTTTCTCAAGGAACGCATTAAAATTCAACGGAACTATAGCACGGGCCATCTATCTACAACAACATAGACATGCAAAATACTATCAGGTACTAAGTTCATGATAAATTAAAGTTCAATTTATCAAATTACTTAAGAACTCCCACTTAGATAGACATCCCTCTAATCATCTAAGTGATCACGTGATCCATATCAACTAAACCATGTCCGATCATCACGTGAGATGGAGTAGTTTTCAATGGTGAACATCACTATGTTGATCATATCTACTATATGATTCACGCTCGACCTTTCGGTCTCAGTGTTCCGAGGCCATATCTGCATATGCTAGGCTCGTCAAGTTTAACCCGAGTATTCTGCGTGTGCAAAACTGGCTTGCACCCATTGTATGTGAACGTAGAGCTTATCACACCCGATCATCACGTGGTGTCTCAGCACGACGAACTTTCGCAATGGTGCATACTCAGGGAGAACACTTATACCTTGAAATTTAGTGAGATATCATCTTATAATGCTACCGTTGATCTAAGCAAAATAAGATGCATAAAAGATAAACATCACATGCAATCAATATAAGTGATATGATATGGCCATCATCATCTTGTGCCTTTGATCTCCATCTCCAAAGCACCGTCATGATCACCATCGTCACCGGCGCGACACCTTGATCTCCATCGTAGCATCGTTGTTGTCTCGCCAACTATTGCTTCTACGACTATCGCTACCGCTTAGTGATAAAGTAAAGCAATTACATGGCTATTGCATTTCATACAATATTTCATACAATAAAGCAACAACCATATGGCTCCTGCCAGTTGCCGATAACTCGGTTACAAAACATGATCATCTCATACAATAAAATTTAGCATCATGTCTTGACCATATCGAATCACAACATGCCCTACAAAAACAAGTTAGACGTCCTCTACTTTGTTGTTGCAAGTTTTACGTGGCATCTACGGGTTGAGCAAGAACCGTTCTTACCTACGCATCAAAACCACAACGATATTTCGTCAAGTATGTGATGTTTTAACCTTCACAAGGACCGGGCGTAGCCACACTCGATTCAACTAAAGTTGGAGAAAATGTCACCCGCGAGCCACCTGTGTGCGAAGCACGTCGGTAGAACCAGTCTCGCGTAAGCGTGCGCGTAATGTCGGTCCGGGCCGCTTCATCCAACAATACCGCTGAATCAAAGTGTGACATGCCGGTAAGCAGTATGACTTGTATCGCCCACAACTCACTTCTGTTCTACTCGTGCATATAACATCTACGCATAAACCTAGCTCGGATGCCACTGTTGGGGAACGTAGTAATTTCAAAAAAAATCCTACGCACACGCAAGATCATGGTGATGCATAGCAACGAGAGGGGAGAGTGTCGTCCACGTACCCTCGTAGACCGACAGCGGAAGCGTTATCACAACGCGGTTGATGTAGTCGAACGTCTTCACGATCCGACCGATCAAGTACCGAACGCACGGCACCTCCGAGTTCAGCACACGTTCAGCTCGGTGACGTCCCACGAACTCACGATCCAGCAGATCTTCGAGGGAGAGTTCCGTCAGCACGACCGCATGATGACGGTGATGATGATGCTACCGATGCAGGGCTTCGCCTAAGCACCGCTACGATATGACCGAGGTGGATTATGGTGGAGGGGGCCACCGCACATGGCTAAAAGATCAACTGATCAACTTGTGTGCCTATGGGGTGCCCCCTCCCCTGTATATAAAGGAGTGGAGGAGGGGAAGGGGCCGGCCCTCCTAGGCGCGCCCCAAGGGGAGTCCTACTCCCACCGGGAGTAGGACTCCAACCGTTCCAAGAGTAGGAGTAGGAGAGAGGGAAGGAGGAGAGAGGGGGAGGAAAGGGGGCGCCCCCCTCCTTGTCCAATTCGGACTAGAGGGGGGGTGCGCGGCCTGCCCTGGCCGCCCCTCCTCTTCACTCCCCGGGGAGTTCTGGTAACCCCCCGGTACTCCGGTATTTGTCCGAACTTGCCCGGAACCCTTCCGAAGTCCAAACATAGTCATCCAATATATCGATCTTTATGTCTCGACCATTTAGAGACTCCTCGTCATGTCCGTGATCATATCTGGGACTCCAAACTACCTTCGGTACATCAAAACACATAAACTCATATTACCGATCATCACCGAAAGTTAAGCATGCGGACCCTACGGGTTCGAGAACTATGTAGACATGACCGAGACTTGTCTTCGGTCAATAACCAATAGCGGAACCTGGATGCTCATATTGGCTCCTACATGTTCTACGAAGATCTTCATCGGTCAAACCGCATAACATACGTTGTTCATCGGTATCTCAATACTTAGTTCAATCTCATTACCGGCAAGTCTCTTTACTCGTTCCGTAATACATCATCCCGCAACTAACTCATCAGTTGCGTTGCTTGCAAGGCTTATAGTGATGTGCATTACCGAGAGGGCCCAGAGATACCTCTCTGACAATCGGAGTGACAAATCCTAATCTCGATCTATGCCAACTCAACAAGTACCATCGGAGACACTTGTAGAGCACCTTTATAATCACCCAGTTATGTTGTGACGTTTGGTAGCACACAAAGTGTTCCTCTGGTATTCGGGAGTTGCATAATCTCATAGTCATAGGAACATGTATAAGTCATGAAGAAAGCAATACCAATATACTAAACGATCAAATGCTAAGCTAACGGAATGGGTCAAGTCAATCACATCATTCTCTAATGATGTGATCCCGTTAATCAAATGACAACTCATGTCTATGGCTAGGAGACTTAACCATCTTTGATTCAACGAGCTAGTCAAGTAGAGGCATACTAGTGACACTTAGTTTGTCTGTATATTCACACACGTACTAAGTTTCCGGTTAATACAATTCTAGCATGAATAATAAACATTTATCATGATATAAGGAAATATAAATAACAACTTTATTATTGCCTCTAGGGCATATTTCCTTCACGCACTCCCGACGCCCTCGTCGAAAGCCTGTGTACTACTCCGCCGCTTCGCATCAACCATGGTTGCCTGCCCCGCTGGAATCCGCACCGGCACTTGGTCCCCCGAGGCACTCGGTCTCACCGGCCATGTCGCGGATCTCCCTGAACGGGTGTCATGCCTATCCTTGAAGCACATTCTAATGCTCATTTTACTAGTAAATTCGGAAACCGTAAAAGGAACTTCCGAAAATTCAAGGGAAAATTGAAAAAGAACAATGGTCAGAAGACCAACGGTCAAATTAAGGGGAAGGTCATTTCAAGAAAAATGATCATATGACTTCTCTCAAACTTGTCAAAGGTGTGGATGCATGAATCATTGTACTAATCAATGTCGAATTCCCAAGCACCTTGTGGATCTGTACATGAAGTACGGTGGAAAAGGCAAACAAGTTCATGGAAATAAAGCTGAAGCTCACTTCAACGCCATTCAAGTGTAACACCCCGAGAATCATGCTACAGTAACTCTCTGTGATTAAGCTAATCATGTCGCTAAACAGGGCTTGATCACATTGGAATCACATTTCTTTTCAAACTCCTAATCCAAACTTCAATTAAATTTAAAAGTGGAAAATAAAAGTTTTCAAAAATTTAAACAAAAATGTTCGGGCCATGTCAATTATTGCATCGGTAATTATGGTGAAGTAATCACATTTTTATAAAATGCCTAAATGCTTTTAAATGAATTAAAATAGAAAAGAAAATAAATAAATAAAGAGAAAACAGAACAAAAAGAAAAAGAAAACAAACAAGAAAAAGGAACCCCCCCTTCCCCCACTGGACCCTGGCCCAACTGGGCCGACCCCAGGCCCAGCCGGCCTAGCCCACCTCCCCGGGTCGCCCTCCCCTTCCCTGTTCCCCTGACCGGGGTCGGAACAGGGGCAGGTCCCTGCCGCACCACCTCGCCCGCGACGGGGGAGGATAAGGCCGCCCCGACGCCTCGGCCTCCGCCCATCCCTCCCACTTGCCCCTCTCGCTCGCCTCTGCGCCCCCCTCCCCCAGATCCACCTCTCCCCTCACCCTCTCCTTCGTTCTGGAGAGGAGACCGACGCGGTCGCCGCCGTTCTCCATCATTCACGCGGCCACCGAGCCCCGTTCCCCTCCCCGACGTGTCCACGAGCTCCGCCGCGTCGAGCCCGTCCTCCCCGACCACCTGCTCGAGCCGGGACCCCTACATCACCCTCCAACGCCGTCGCCTTCTTCCTCGGGTCGCCGCCGTCTTCTTCGACTCCGGCGACTGCTGCTGCTATTAAGCCACCCACGGGCCTTTCTTGCGCCGCGCGGTGAGCCCCTCATCCTCTCCCCTCGCTCTCCTGGCCTCTTGAGCTCTTGTAGCCGCTGCTCTGCTTGCGCCCGAACGCGTCGCCGCGGAGCTCGCCGCCGGCAAGGCTCCGGTGACCTTTTGGTCACGGGCTCAAGCCCGTTGCACTCCCCACGGCGCGTAGATGCTCCCCAGCCCCTCCGCTTGCTCGATAGCACGCCATAGCCCCGTTTCCGTCGGGCACCCGTGCACGCCGCCGCCTCCGCCGCTCGCCGGCGCCGATTCCGGCCAAGTCCGGCGAAGCTACGGCCACCACCGGATGCGGCGCTGCGAGCTCCTTCGAATGAGCCTAGCCCCGCTCCTCCCCGAGCCCCGTAGCGCGATTCCGGCCAACTCCGGCGAGGGGCCGCCTCTGTTTTGGTCGCCGAAGTCGCTCCGGCGCCGGCCGCCGACGTGGCTGGCCTGGGGCCACCCTAGAGCCACTGGCAGTGGGCCCCGTGGGTCCCAGTTGACTGGGCAGGCCCCAGTCAACTGCTGACTGGGCAGGCCTCACCACTTAATCCGATAATTAAAACGTTTTAATAATTAAAACTAATTAGTTTAGGTAATTAGACTATGACAGGTGGGGTCCAGTAGTTAATTAATCTAATTTTAGTTAATTTAATCTTCTGATTAGACCACTGTCTATGACAGGTAGGACCCACCTGTCTGGTTTGACTGGTCAGCCGACCTGTTGACCTGCTGACGTCAGCATTACCTCATGCCGACGTCATAATTCATTTTTGCTAAATTCAAATAATTCCAGAAATTCAAATAATCTTCAAAAATTCATACCTTTTAAACCGTAACTCGGATGAAAATGTTTTCTACATGAAAGTTGCTCAGAACGACGAGACGAATCTGGATATGCAGTCTGTTCGTCCACCACACCTCCCTAACCTATCGAACCCGCAACTTTCCCCCTCCGGTCCATCTGTTCGAAAACGCAAAACATCGGGAATACTTTCCCGGACGTCCCCCCCTTCGCCGGTACCACCTACTGTCGCGTTAGGACACACCTCGCACTGCTCATTGTCATGTCACGCATCGTCTTGCTTATGTTTGCATGGTATTTACTGTTTCTCCCCCCTCTTCTCTCCGGTAGACTACGAGACTGACGCTGCTGCTGCCCAGTTCGACTACGGAGTCGACGACCCCTCCTACTTGCCAGAGCAACCAGGCAAGCCCCCCCCTTGATCACCAGATATCGCCTATTCTTCTCTATACTGCTTGCATTAGAGTAGTGTAGCATGTTACTGCTTTTCGATATCCTATCCTGATGCATAGCCTATCCTTGCTACTACTGTTGATACCTTTACCTGCAATCCTACATGCTTAGTATAGGATGCTAGTTTTCCATCAGTGGCCCTACATTCTTGTCCGTCTGCTGTGCTATACTATCGGGCCGTGATCACCTGGGCGGTGATCACGGGTATATACTATATACATTATATACATGACACATGTGATGACTAAAGTCGGGTCGGCTCGTAGGAGTACCCGCGAGTGGATCTTGGTGACGAAGCGACAGGGCAGGTTGAGACCGCCTAGGTGAGAGGTGGGCCTGGCCCTGGTCGGCGTTCGCGGTTACTTAACACGCTTAACGAGATCTTGGTATTTGATCTGAGTCTGGCCATTTGGTCTATACGCACTAACCATCTACGTGGGAGTAGTTATGGGTATCCCGACGTCGTGGTATCAGCCGAAGCTCTTTTGACGTCAGCGACTGAGTGGCGCGCGCCGCATTGGACCGTAAGCTCGCGCTTGTATTAAGGGGGCTAGGTCTGCTTCCGGCCGCGTACGCAACGTGCAGGTGTGCATAGGGCGATGGGCCCAGACCCCTGCGTGCATAGGTTTAGACCGGCGTGCTGACCTCTCTGTTGAGCCTAGGTGGGGCTGCGACGTGTTGATCTTACGAGGCCGGGCATGACCCAGAAAAGTGTGTCCGGCCAAATGGGATCGAGCGTGTTGGGTTATGTGGTGCACCCCTGCAGGGAAGTTTATCTATTCGAATAGCCGTGTCCCTCGGTAAAAGGACGACCCGGAGTTGTACCTTGACCTTATGACAACTAGAACTGGATACTGAATAAAATACACCCTTCCAAGTGCCAGATACAACCCGGTGATCGCTCTCTAACAGGGCGACGAGGAGGGGATCGCCGGGTAGGATTATGCTATGCGATGCTACTTGGAGGACTTCAATCTACTCTCTTCTACATGCTGCAAGATGGAGATGACCAGAAGCGTAGTCTTCGACAGGACTAGCTATCCCCCTCTTATTCTGGCTTTCTGCAGTTCAGTCCACTGATATGCCCCTTTACACATATACCCATGCATATGTAGTGTAGCTCCTTGCTTGCGAGTACTTTGGATGAGTACTCACGGTTGCTTCTCTCCCTCTTTTCCCCCCTTTCCTTCCTATCTGGTTGTCGCAACCAGATGTTGGAGTCCAGGAGCCAGACGCCACCGTCGTCGACGACACCTACGACACTGGAGGTGCCTACTACTACGTGCAGGCCGCTGACGACGACCAGGAGTAGTTAGGAGGATCCCAGGCAGGAGGCATGTGCCTCGTTCGATCTGTATCCCAGTTTGTGCTAGCCTTCTTAAGGCAAACTTGTTTAACCTATGTCTGTACTCAGATATTGTTGCTTCCGCTGACTCGTCTGTGATCAAGCACTTGTATTCGAGCCCTCGAGGCCCCTGGCTTGTATTATGATGCTTGTATGACTTATTTATGTTGTAGAGTTGTGTTGTGATATCTTCCCGTGAGTCCCTGATCGTGATCGTACACATTTGCGTGCATGATTAGTGTACGGTCAAATCGGGGGCGTCACATCAAGATAACCCTCAAGTTGGTCCTTCTCAAAGCACTATTCAAGTATACAAGCCAAAGGACAATATCATCGTCGATGAAGACATGCTTGTGGATTACACCCAAGATGTTTTTGGAGACCTCAGTTAATCTCCATAAAAGTTGATGTCACTTAGCTATTTAAAAACTACAAGATGTTATATATTGTATAACAATAAGTAGAATAAAGTCTTTCAGACTATGTATATTGTATTATGTGAATCAAACATAATATTGTAATGAATTTATATTTAATATTGTAATATAAATATTGTGTATGTAATCTGATGAATATATGAATAGAAGTATATTTATTCTAAAATATTCTCTTTCTATCTATAGAACTTTTACGGGAACAATCCGATGGAAGAAGAGTTATGTTTAGTGGATAGTGCTACCACTAACACAATTTTAAGGGAAGCAAAATATTTCCAAACTCTTACTGGAATAGGTATGATGAGAAAAATTATAAGTAATTCTGTTGGTTATAATTTACCAATTAAAAGATTTCCCAAATCATCAGATTTTGTATGCACCGCCTGTGCTACCGGAAAATTAATTATTAAGCCATCTTACCTTAAAGTTAAAAATGAGTCACTTAATTTTCTTGAAAGAATTCAAGGAGATATATGTGGTCCAATACAACCTCTATCTGGACCATTTAGGTTACTTCATGGTGCTAATCGATGCATCTACTAGATGGTCACATGTGTGTCTATTATCCACACGTAACCATGCTTTTGCCAAATTAATTGCTCAAATTATCAAATTGAGAGCGAATCATCCTGAACACAGGATAAAAACAATAAGAATGGACAATGCTGCTGAATTTAGTTCACGCGCGTTTAATGATTATTGTATGGCTTTAGGAATCCATCTAGAACATTGAGTACCCTATGTTCATACTCAAAATGGAATGGCTGAATCTTTAATCAAAAGAGTAAAATTAATTGCTAGACCATTCTTACATAATTGCAATTTACCAACCTCTTGTTGGGGATTTTACATGCCGCGGATCTGATACAAGTCAGACCAACTGCATATCATGAAACCTCCCCATTTCAAATAGTACGTGGCAATCACCCAAGTATTTCCAAACTGCGAAAATTCGGTTGCGATGTATATTTACCGATATCACCACCGTAGCGTACCTCTATGGGCCCCCATAGAAAATTAGGAATCTATGTGGGATATATTTCTCCGTCAATTATAAAATATTTAGAACCCCTAACAGGGGACCTGTTCACAACCCGGTATGCTGATTTAATTTTTGATGAGGATCATTTCCCGACATTAGGGGGAGAAACAAACCACAAAGAATGTCAGGAAATAGATTGGAATGTTACAGGCATTCAGTCCTTAGATCCACGTACTAACGAATCTGAATCTGAAGTTCAGAAAATTATAGATTTGCAACACTTTGCAAATAACCTACCAGACGCATTTACTGATCACAAAGGTGTCACTAAATCTTGGGGATTTTGATTTGTTGCCACGACTTATTTGGGACATTGACAATTTGCCATTGTCTACTTTGCAATTGATATTTTACCACTTCTTAGTTGGAACTTTGAGGATTTGCCCTTGCCCACGTGCAATACCGAATTTGCCCATGTTCTCAATTGGCCGAGCATGCAGAGAGCTCTTCCTGTTCGTTCATTCCTGTCAGAGCTGCTATACTGATTATTTCATGAGAGTATGGCGAGCATGCAAGCAGCTGGTCGATTCTTCTATGATAGCAAACGAGGTTTTTTTCTATGCTAATACACATCACTGATTGCTCCTGCTCCAAGAGCCAGGATTATGCATCACATCAGCTGCCATTCGTTCAGAGCACAAGAGTCTACGCGGCTGGCCAGAACGGAGGCACAAGACGTGAGCAGCACCAACGGCACTATGTGTGACGGCGACGACCAGAAGCAACTGTTGTAGCACTAGTATGCGGGCGAGGAAGAGCAGGATGGGGCAGGCGGGTGTCCCTGGCGAACTGAGTAGCAGGGAGCGGCGGATGGAAGTGGCTGAACGGCTCGGCGGTAGCCTAAAGCACTCTCCGGTGCTCCCTAGCCGTTGCGGTGCACTCGCCGGCGCCGTTCCCGCTCCCTAGCCGCTGCGGTGCGCTCGGCACCGCACAGGTCCTCTCTGCAGGGGCCGCCCGGGAGCAACAAAGGCGACAACGGCGGGGCAGTATCAGTATGGGCGGCGGCGGCTGAGTTACGAGTTAGGGTTCATCCTAATTTGGGAGGAGGCTGTGCAGTCAAACAGGTAAAAGGGTAGTTTTGTCCTCTGTTTTGTGCACTTATTCTGTCTCTCATTTACATAGATTGTTTTTGTGTTGAAAAGTGGCAAAAAATCAAAACGCAAACTAAGAAGTGTCACCAGATCAATTTCAGTGTAATGAGTGGCAAAATGTCAAAGTCCAAAGTAACTAATGGCAAATAATCAAATCGCCCCTAAATCTCATATCTATGCAGTTAATGCACCAGAACGAGTAGAGGTACCAAATAAAACTACTCAACCCCCAATTGCAAATAAAAGGGGGAGAAATCTGGTCAGTGGGGAAAAGGCTTCTCTAAAGCCTCCGCGGAAACAAAGAAAATTAAAATCTATGACGGTAAATGCAAATCAACCTCAAGTTGATGGACACCAAATAGATGTTCAACATCAAGAACCCAACATAAATGTGCACACAAATTATAATGTTGGGATATCGAAACAATCAGGCTATGTTGTTATGGGAAATCACACAGTGCCTGAAGAAATTAATGAAATATCCATAAATTATATTAATTCAAGAGAAACTTATAATAGAAACACTACATTTGTCGACACGGATTTCTCCTCGAAAATTGTTGGAACCCTTCAACTGGATCCAGAGCCAAAATCTATGAAAGAGTTCCTCAAACGCTCCGATTGGCCTAAATGGAAAGAGGCAATTAAGGCAGAATTATGATCGCTTAGTAAAAAAAGAGGTATTTTCTAAAATAATACTACTCCTCATAAAGTCCTCCCTTTGGGAGTAAAATGGGTTTTTGTTCAAAAAAGGAACGAAAACAATGAGGTGGGGAGATACAAAGCGAGACTAGTAGCTCAAGGGTTTACGCAGAGACCCGGTATCAACTACGACGATACATATTCTCCTGTAATGAATGAAAATACATTTCGATACTTAATATCTTTGGCAGTACAAATGAATCTATCAATGCAGTTAATGGATGTAGTGACCGCTTATCTATATGGGTCACTTGATGCGGAAATTTATATGAAAGTTCCTGATGGACTTAAAATTCCGAATCCAAATATAAATCGCAACATGTATTGTGTAAAACTACAAACGTCACTCTATGGCTTGAAGCAGTCGGGTAAATTGTGGTATAACTGACTAAGTGAGTTCCTTCTCAGTAAAGGATACTCGAATGACAATGATTGCCCATGCGTATTTATATGTTGATGATCTCAACATCATTGGCAACGCATCAGATATAACTGTAGCACACAATCATTTAATGATGGAGTTTGCGATGAAAGATTTGGGAAGAACCAAATTCTGCTTACGTATACAACTTGAGCATTTTCCCCTAGGAATACTCGTTTATCAACCCACTTACATTCAGATAATTTTGGAAAAAATCAACATGGATAAACCATATCCATCCAAAACACTATGGTCGTCTGATCCCTTGATATGAAGAAGGATCCTTTTAGACCTAGGGATGATAATGAGGAGGTATTGGGACCTGAGTTCCCATACCTTAGTGCCATAGGAGAACTAATGTACCTTGCAAATTGTACTAGACCAGACATTGCCTTTGCAGTAAATTTACTGGCTCGACATAGTGCAGCTCCAACAAAACGCCATTGGACGAGGGTAAAGAATATCTTCAAATATTTACAAGGTACTAAAGATTTTGGTTTATTCTATCAAAAAAATCAAGACATCACCCTGATTGGTTATAGTGATGCTGGATATCTTGCTGATCCCCATAATGCCAGGTCACAAACCTTGTATTTTGACATGGTGGAACTGCTATTTCATGGAACTCAACTAAACAGACATTAGTAGCAACTTCCACTAATCACTCTGAAATAAGAATTTGTATAGCTTCACAGAGTGATAAATCATATTCAGACATCATGCGATATTGGTTCATTAGAATCACCAACCATTATCTATGAAGATAATGTTGCATGTGTTGCTCAAATGCATGTGGGATATATTAAAAGTAATATCAAAAAACATATCTCTCCAAAACTATTTTTTCCTCATAAATTACAGAAAGATGGAGAGATTAATATTTTGCAAACAAAATCTTGTGACAATCTTGCGGATTTGTTCACTAAGTCTTTACCAGGAAAAACATTTCCAAAATGCATTCATGGTATTCGTATGAGACGACTACGAAATTTGCAATGTTCAGGGGGAGAAATTTCCTAGAACTAAACTTATGAGTTTTCCAACGGATTTCTCATGTGGTTTTAAATAAGTGATTAAATATACTAATGATATATCAAATTTCTATAGTTCCTCTTATATTTTCCTACATAAATAGTACAAGATTAAAGCTTCTGAAAGTTACAAAATCAAGGACTATCAAGAAGACGCAAGACTTTTGACACTCAAGATATATGTAGATTCTCAAGACAATGAAGATTAACAAACATCCTGTCCAAGGGGGAGTGTTAGGAATCTAATAGTATTAGTATTAGGCTAATTAGGCGATTAGTAGATTCCTCAGAATATCCTAACTGGTTGTTGGAATCCTAGCGTTGTCCAGACGCAGTACCTAGCGAACAGTCATCGTGTCTTTCCAAACCGTTGTCGTGTCTTTCCGAATCGACGCGAACACTCTAACCGACTTGTACTTGCAACTGTTCAGGATATATAAAACCTGCAGTCATTATCAATGAAAGCACTCATTCACTTAATCTTTCTTTTCTTCTCATGTTTCACATATAATTATGGCCATCTCTAGCCCATCCCGCAAAATCATTTTACGGTTCCCGTGAAAACAGTTTTGTCACTATGATCTGTTCGACGTAACACAATTTTGCGATACGAGTTTACGATTTTGTTTCGTCAGAACCCTCCCAATATAGCAAACCGATTTTCGTGTGCGGGAGCCGGCCACCCTATTTTTTTAGAAAACATCTAATATGTTCATATTCAATCATGGTAGTAAAATGAACACCATAAAGAAATAAAATTACATCCATATTCATAGACCACCTAGCGGTGACTACATGCACTTAAGCGAGCCAAAGGCGCGTCGCCGTCATTGCCCCTCCTCACTGAAGCTGGGCAAAACTTGTTGTAGTAGACAGTCAGGAAGTCGTCGTGCTAAGGCCCGATATGACCAACGCACCAGCATAGAAATCGCCGTCGATAATTAAAGAGTAGCGTAGATCAAAAGGATCCAATCTGCATACACACAAACGTAGGTGAACGACGAACAGATCCAAGCAAATCCACCAAAGACAGATTGGCCAGAGACACACTTCCACACTGTCGGATTTCGGGTTGCGGCAAAACCCTTGAGGTTCGAACACAGGGGTGCGCACGAAGATCTCTCCCTCCCCTAGCTCGCTCTCGCCACGATCGCCAGGCCTAGCGCGTCGAACCCAAAGAACAAAGGGACACAAGATTTATACTGGTTCGGGCCACCGATGTGGTGTAATACCCTACTCCAGTGTGGTGTGGTGGATTGCCTCTTGGGCTGAGGATGAACAGTTACAAGGGAAGAACAACCTCCTAAGGAGAGGTGCTCTTGTGCTTGGTGAGCTGGTGTGGTGTCTCTCCAGCTGATCTCGATCCGTCCCCCGTCTATGGTAGTGGCTAGTCCTACTTATAGAGGCCCTGGTCCTCTTCCCAAATATTGAGCGGGAAGGGATCCCACAACGGCCAAATTCGAAGGGAGACAACTAGTACAAGTTATCCTAATTAAGGTGGTCTTTGCCTGCCAAAGGCTCTGGTGGTGACGCCGTCTTGGGCTCCATGGTGACCTCTGTCCTGCCGTCCTGCTGGTCTTGGTCTCGTTGCACCGATATGGAAACCTTTGCCTGATGCCTCGGGACTCCTCGCCTGCGCTTGCCTCTTTAGCACCAAAGAGGAAACGAGGACACTGCGCGCGCTGGCGCCCGCCTGTCCTTGGTCATCATGGCTTATGTCATGGGAACCTTGCGAGGTGCCCATTGCCATGATCTCTCCGCCCCTTGCGAGCCAGCCTGGTGAGGCCGCGCCCAAGGAGGTCTTGCGTCGTCCGCCTCGCGAGGGTCTTGAGTGTTTGCTGGTGAAGATGGGCCGTACGGGGCCACTGGTGGAGCCACGCCCTGGGCCGCAGGCAGGCAAGTCTGGGGACCCCTGTTCCCAGAACATCGACAGTAGCCCCCGGGCCGAAGGTGTGCTCGGACTTGGCTTCGAGGCGAAGCCAAAGGGCAAGTGCGGAGCGCCGCGGACCCCCACAGCCTGCGGCCTTGGTCGACGCGTGGCGATTGATTGGACGTGGGCGTCTCCGCTTCCCCACGCAGCCTTGATATCCGCCTAGCTAGGCGGCCACCGTGGTTTACATAGTTATCCCCCATTGCTTGGCGACGCGCCCCTCCTAGTCTCCTGCCTTTCCGAATCAGCAACCTCCTCTTCCAATCTGCCCCAAGCTTGGCCCTCCTTGTCGCCATGGCACCCCGGCGAACGGAGAAGGGAAAGAAGAAGTCTGAGTCTTCATCCGGGCCACCCCTGGCCATTGAACCCGCCGTGGGCCGGTCATTGGTGCTCAACCAGGAGGCCATGGACAAGGTACGCCCCGCGCTCGCCGCTGACTCCAACAAATGGGGGAGGACGGCGGCCTGGCCTGCATCCTGCGCCTCCATCGATAGGACAACCACTGAGGTCCAATTCTTCGTCGACGCCTTGTGGGCTGGTCTGATTCCTCCCTTCTCCGCCTTCTTCAACGCCGTGCTCTCCCACTATCAGATCCATATATTGCACCTGGGTCCCCAATCGGTCGCCCTTCTTGTTGTCTTCGCCTTCGTCTGCGAGGCTATGGTGGGCATTGCTCCTTCCGTGGCCCTACTACGCCATTTCCTCTCGCTGCACCTGACTGATCCTCGGCAAAGCTCGGGATGCCTGAGCTTCCAGGCCGTGTCTGCGACGGCCGGCTCGGGAATTGACTTTGAGCTCCCACCATCCGCGAGCGGGTTCTGGACACGTTGGGTGTATGTGGATGTTGGCGTGCTCAGCCCCCTGCTCTCGCCGCCGTCGGCGCCTGCCTTTCCCAGCTCCGGCTGGGGCAACGAGAAGCTCACGGACTCCCGCCTTGTCTTCGTCTGGCTCCGGTTGAAGAGGCTGAAGGGTCTCGGTGTGACTGCGCCCATGGTGGTGAAGGAGTTCCTTCGACGCCGCGTCGCCCCACTCCAGCGCCATTCTCGGCCGATGTGGGCCTGTCCGGCGGCCAGGATCGCATGAGGCTTCAGGAGTCACTACAAAAAAAAGACACATCCGTGACATTTTGGGCCGAACAATTTTTTTTCTGTCATACATATGACACTTCTATGACGATAATTGTGACAAAACCCGGTATCATCATAGATGTGGTGGGCTCCTACTTCTATGACAAAAAATCATGACAGAAAATGGGCTTTTCCTCCTGGGCGGGCCGGAGACGCAGCTGCATGACATTCTTTGGGCCGTCCATGATGGAAAAAACCATGGTAGAAGCGAGGTCGAGGAAAATTTCGGCGAGTTCCCAGTTACGGTGGGAGGTCGGGGGCCGAGCGATGCACGTTTCTCTCGTACACATATGCGCGTGTGTGCGAGGCGTTGGCTCTAACTGAACCCGAGCGAGGCGTTGGGCTCTAACTGAACCAGAGCGATTGCATTGCAGGCTACGCGTTACTGAACCCGAGCGATCGATCGATGGCTGTTAACTGAACCCGATCGAGCGATTCCTTCGCTACTGCTGCTAACTGAAGCCGATCGATGCTGCCTCTGGGATGAACAGTGAGCGTTGCGGGGGGGGGGGGGGTTGGATGAACAGTGAGCGATGGCATTGCCTTTGGATGAACAGGACCCCGTGGTGTGGTGGAGGGCTGGATGAATAGTAGACAGTGGAGGGGTTCCCGTGGAGGGGTGGTTGAACAGGACCCCGTGGTGTGGAGGGCTGGATGAACAGTAGACGGTGGAGGGGTGCCCGTGGAGGGGTGGTTGAACAGTAGCCTGTGGAGTAGCGCGCGGTGGAGGCTGGATGAACAGGAGCCCGTGGAGGCTAGAGGAGGTCGACGGTAGCCCGTGGAGGCTGGAGGAGGTCGATGGTGGAGATGAACAGTATCCCGTGGAGTCCCGTTTTGCGGTACGCCACACCCCTCCCGATGAACAGGACCCCCGTTTCGACCGTAGGAGGTCCGTTTCGTCCGTTTTGCGGTACGCCACACCCCTCCCGATCAACAGGACCCCCATTTCGACCGTAGGAGGTCCGTTTCATCCGTTTTGCGGTACGCCACACCCCTCCCGATCAACAGGACCCCTGTTTCGACCGTAGGAGGTCCGTTTCCTCCGTTTTGCGGTACGCCACACCCCTCCCAATCAACAGGACCCCGTTCCGAATGTAGGAGGTCCGTTTCCTCCGTTGTGCGGTACGCCAGGCCTCGTTACCATCGCCTATTCCGTCCAAGCCCTCCCGATGAACACGACCACGCATTCCGTTCCGACCCAGCCGGTTGGCTCCCACGCGTTCCGTTGCCTCCCGATGAACACGACGCATTCCGTTGCCTCCCCATGAACATGACGCATTCCGTTGCCTCCCCATGAACACGACGCATTCCATTGCCTCCCCATGAACACGACGACGACGCTGTTTCTCCGTTCCGACCCAGCCATGTACACGAGCCCTGGCCGTACGTATGCGTGAGTAGGCGTTCGAGACCCCCGCCCGTATGTACACATATGTGGCCGTATTTTGTTTCTTGCACCCTGGCCGCTGTACGTACGTGTACATGCTATGTGCGCGCCTCTACTACGAAACGTACGCGCCTCTACTACGACACGTGCGCGCCTCTACATCCACCAGTATATATGTACGTACACGTTCGCGACCAGAATGACAACGCTACGTACGCATCGACTAGGTGGGTCCCGACTGTCAGGCACTTCCTTACCTGCGAAGATGTAGCTGGTGGGTCCCAGCAGTCAGGGGGCGAATCATTTTTTTTTGCCCGGACGCACTTCCTTGCGTGCGAAGATGTAGCTGGTGGGTCCCAGCAGTCAGGGGCAAACGTTTTTTCGTGAAATCCGGTGGCCCGTCCGATGGGTCCCCACTGTCAGGTGGAGGAATAATTATTTTGCATGTAATAAGGAGGCACTTCCTTGCTACGGCCGTGGACCCAGCTGTCAGCCTCTCCACGTACAGTCCACGTCAGATGGAAGCCGTTCCTTGACCACGTTGACCACGCCGTGCCGAGAGCACCAGGGCAGTGGACGACGGAGAGGCCTAGGAAGGGGACGACGCGGAGCCGGGGAAGACGCGGCAGTGGATGCCCGCGCGTAGAGGAGTACGAGGGTTCACTGGTTCGCTGCGGTGTGAGGCTGCCGTCGCCGCAGAATAACAGGGGGTGTGGGTGAGTGGAGGGATGGCCTGGCCAGCGGTGGGAGTAGTAGGGGGCGGTGAGGCCTCCGCCGCATTGCAGCCGGCCACGGGAGGCAGGAGCACGAGGCACGACTGGCGCTGGTTTTGGCGGCTGGAGCAAGAAGACCAGATGTTGAAGAAGCACTACGGCCGTTGGATGGACATCGTACGGTCACTGGAGCTAGAATCGTGCATATTGACTAAGTTGACAAAGCCCTCCATCCCCGTCAACTTAGTAGGCCCACAAGTCAGCCTGCCACTATACTGGGTCCCAGCTAACAGGGGAGTATTCATTTTTTTGTGCATAATAAGGAGGCACTTCCTTGCGTGTGAAGATATAGCTGGTGGGTCCGAGCTGTCAGCGGCGGTAATGTTTTTTTCGCGAAATACAGAGGCCCTTTCGGTGGGTCCCTGATGTCAGGTGGAGGAATCATTATTTTGCGCGTAATAAGGAGGCATTTCCTTGCGTGCGGCCGTGGACCCAGCTATCGGCCTCTCCACGTATAGTCCACTTCAGATGCATGTCGGTCATTGACCATGTTGACCAGGCCGCGCCGAGAGCACCAGGGCGGTGGACGATGGCGAGGCCTAGGAAGGGAACGACACGGAGGCAGGGAAGACTCGGCAGTTGTTTCCCACGCGCAGGGGAGTATGACTGTACGAGGGTTTACTGGTTCGTCTGCCGTCGCCGGAGAATAACAGCAGGTGTGGGTGAGTAGAGGGATGGCTAGGCCAGCGATGGGAGTACGATGGGGCGGTGAGGCCTGCGCAGCAGCACAGCCGGCCGCGAGGAGGAGGGAGCAGGCAGTCCCGCCGGCGCTTGTTTGAGCGGCTGGAGCAGGAAGAGCAGAGATTGAAGAAGCACGACGGCCTTTCGATGGACATCCAACAGTCACTGCTTGTGTGTCAACCTTTTTTTTAGGAAAGCCTCAAATCTGTGGAAAACAACATACAACCCATCTGCCATTATTTCTAATAATTTACAGCCCATTTGCTAATTCATAAGGTTTTTTTGGACCCCATATTCTTTTTGTTAGCATTACAGCCCATATTGTGGCCACGGTTAAAAAATTATACGAAATTTTACATATTGCGGTGCGGTCCGAACTGTTTTAATCCCGAAATTTCTACGCACATTCAAACTGATTTAAAATATAAATGTATATCAATATAAAATCCAACAAATTCTCCACGCATAAAAATTAATGTAATTTAAAATCTCGAAATGAAAAAAAGATATTTGAAACTAATTGTCGGTTTGATGTGTTTTAAAAATGTACAACCCATCTCGTTTCTCATAGGCCATTTTCTCGGCCAGCCGAATGAAGCTCTCCTCATCTTGAAAGATTTGCAGCCCAATAGGCCTGACAAAGCGACTTACTTGGCAAATCACGAAAAAACTGGGTTGTGGCTGTGGACCCAGCTGTCAGCCTCTCCACGTACAGTACTCTTCCGATGGAAGTCGGTCGTTGACCACATTGACCACGCCGCGCCGAGAGCACCAAGGCGGTGGACAACGGGGAGGCCTAGGAAGGGGACGACGCGAAGCCGGGGAAGACGCGGCAGTGGATGCCCACGCGGAGAGGAGTACGAGGGTTCACTGGTTCGGCTGCGGCGTGAGGCTATCGTCGCCGCAGAATAACAGGGGGTGTGGGTGAGTAGAGGGATACCCTGGGCCAGCGGTGGGAGTAGTATGGGGCGGTGAGGCCTCCGCGGCATCATAGCCGGCCACGAGAGGCAGGAGCACGTGGCATGACCAGCGCTGCTTTGGGCGGCTGGAGCAAGAAGACCAGAGGTTGAAGAAGCACTATGGCCGTTGGATGGACATCGTACGGTCACTGGAGCTAGAATCATTCATATTGACTAAGTTGACAAAGCCCTCCGTCCTCGTCAACTTAGTAGGCCCACAAGTCAGCCACCCACTATGGTGGGTCCCAGCTAGCAGGGGGTATTCATTTTTTGGTGCGTAATAAGGAGGCACTTCTTTGCGTGCGAAGATATAGCTGGTGGGTCTGACCTGTCAGCGACGGTAACGTTTTTTTCGCGAAATACAGAGGCCCTTTCGGTGGGTCCCTGATGTCAGGTGGAGGAATCATTATTTTGCGCGTAATAAGGAGGCATTTCCTTGCGTGCGGCCGTGGACCCAGCTGTCGGCCTCTCCACGTACAGTCCACTTCAGATGCATGTCGGTCGTTGACCACGTTGACCAGGCCGCGCTGAGAGCACCAGGGCGGTGGACGATGGCGAGGCCTAGGAAGGGAACGACATGGAGGCAGGGAAGACTCGGCAGTTGTTTCCCACGCGGAGGGGAGTATGACTGTACGAGGGTTTAACTGTTCGTCTGCCGTCGCCGGAGAATAACAGCAGGTGTGGGTGAGTAGAGGGATGGCTAGGCCAACGATGGGAGTACGGTGGGGCGGTGAGGCCTGCGCAGCAGCACAGCCGGCCACGGGGAGGAGGGAGCAGGCAGTCCCACCGGTGCTTGTTTGAGCGGCTGGAGCAGGAAGAGCAGAGATTGAAGAAGCACGACGGCCTTTCGATGGACATCCAACAGTCAATGCTTGTGCGTCAACCTTTTTTTAGGAAAGCCTCAAATCTATGGAAAATAGCATACATCCCATCTGCCATTATTTCTAATAATTTACAGCCCATTTGTTAATTCATAAGGTTTTTTTGGAGCCCATATTCTTTTTGTTAGCATTACAGCCCATATTGTGGCCACGGTGAAAAAATTATACAAATTTTTGCATATTTCGGTGCGGTCCGAACTGTTTTTAATCCCGAAATTTTGACTCACATTCAAACTGATTTTAAAAATAAATGTATATCAATATAAAATCCAACAAATTCTCCACGCATAAAAATTAATGTAATTTAAAATCTCGAAATGAAAAAAAGATATTTGAAACTAATTGCCGGTTTGATGTGTTTTAAAAATGTACAGCCCATCTCATTACTGATACGCCATTTTCTCGGCCAGCCGAATGAAGCTCTCCTCGTCTTGAAAGATTTGCAGCCCAATAGGCCTGACAAAGCGACTTACTTGGCAAATCAGAAAAAAACTGGGTTGTGGCCGTGGACCCAGCTGTCAGCCTCTCCACGTACAGTACTCTTCCGATGGAAGTCGGTCGTTGATCACATTGACCACGCCGCGCCGAGAGCACCAAGGCGGTGGACGACGGCGAGGCCTAGGAAGGGGACGACGCGGAGCCGGGGAAGACGCGGTAGTGGATGCCCACGCGGAGAGGAGTACGAGGGTTCACTGGTTCGGCTGCGGCGTGAGGTTGTCGTCGCCGCAGAATAACAGGGGGTGTGGGTGAGTAGAGGGATACCCTGGGCCAGCGGTGGGAGTAGTATGGGGCGGTGAGGCCTCCGCGGCATCACAGCCGGGCACGAGAGGCAGGAGCACGTGGCACGACCAGCGCTGCTTTGGGCGGCTGGAGCAAGAAGACCAGAGGTTGAAGAAGCACTATGGTCATTGGATGGACATCGTACGGTCACTGGAGCTAGAATCGTTCATATTGACTAAGTTGACAAAGCCCTCCGTCCTCGTCAACTTAGTAGGCCCACAAGTCAGCCACCCACTATGGTGGGTCCCAGCTAGCAGGGGGTATTCATTTTTTGGTGCGTAATAAGGAGGCACTTCCTTGCGTGCGAAGATATAGCTGGTGGGTCCGATCTGTCAGTGGGGGGGGGGGCGTTTCTTTTCGCGAAATACAGAAGCCCTTCCCACGTACAGTGCACGTACAATGCGTAATAAGGAGGAACTTTCCTTGCATGCGACCATGGACCTCGTGGGTCCCAGCCGTCAGGATCTCCACGTACATTCCTCTTCTGATGACTCTCGTATGTTTACCACGCCGCGCCGAGCGCACCGAGGCGGTGGACGACGGCGAGGCCCCAGACTGGAACGACCCGGAGATGGGGAAGACGCGGCAGTGGAGTCGCGGACGGAGAGGAGTGGGAAACTTGACTGGTTCGGGTCGGGGTGGGCCTACACTCGGCAGAGAATAACAGGAGGTGCGGAGTCGAGGGATGACCTGGCCGTCGGCGGGGTAGCATTTCGCTGAGGAGCGCAAAACAACGCCGCTGGACGCCGAAGGCTGGAGCAGGTGGTTCCGACAGCGCTGGGGGAAGAAGACGAGAGATTGAAGAAGAATGTCGGCCGTTGGATGTAAATCCAACGCCTTCTTAGGCTTCGACCTACTGGCCCACATGTCAGCCAGTCCATTTGTTTTTTAGTCCATTTGGTGGGCTGGGTGAAACAATGATGTAGCATCTATGCAGCCCGTTTAAATCCCATTTGCATTTTTCTTGAAATCCGCGGACTTGCTGGGCTGGGTGAAAATATCATGTTGGGCTAGACGGAGAAATGTTATAAAAACATAAACACATGATTGCACGTCAGTAAAATCTTTGCAAGCTTATGTACGCAATCACTAGGAGTTAACTTGCCAAGTTATATATAAACAATTATTATTATTATTTTGTAAGAACTTTCAACTTACGAAATAAAATATCATTTTAATTTGATGAGTTAATAGTACGTGGGGTATTATTATTTTTTAGGCTAGACGTGGGACAGTTGAGTTGGTTCTAGGGGAAAGTACTGCGAGAAAACTCTGTTTACATCGAAAAAGAAAGTGGGAGAAAATTCAGAGACCTGCTGGGTCCACCTGAGGAGGGGAATATGTTGGGAGGAAGGAGATTCAAAGCACGGCAGCCGAGTGAACTAGTTTTTTTTACGGACAAGTGAACTAGTTTACATACATAAGCAATAGCCACTAAAAAAGCAATTAGGTTAATGGGTTCTTAAAAGAAATATTTCAGACAAAACAGATAATTACGACACATAGGCTAATGCATGAAACACTCAGATGATAAAGGTGCTTATAAACAGATAAAGTACAACATCTAGACCTTCCTGACATGCTTGATCATGACGCTGCGGCTATTCGTGTACTCGTCGGTTACGGGAAGCACACACGCCCTCATGTCCAAGATCTGCATGTACATGTCGTAGCATGCGTATGCGTCCTTGGCCGTGTAGGTTATGTAGGCTAGATTCAAAGGTACCTCCCATGTGTTCAGGTCGTCTTCTTTCATGTTGGCGTATCAGGGGTCGATGATGGTCTCAACGAGGTCAACCACGGAGTCCTTCTCCTGCCCGTTGCTGATGATCTTGTATTGCTTCTGGATGTCGACAAGCTTGTTGCACCAGATGGCCGAATCATCGCGTTCTTCCTTCTCTCCACCGTAGCGAAGGTGCAGTCGGTGCTGCCGATGAAACAGGCGAATGCTCCAAGACCTGGTGCAGCCATAGGACTGAGGCGAGGCAGAGCTTCACTGAGTCCGTATCGTTGGTGTACATCACATTCAACTTGGTGCAGCCATAGGACTGAACGGCGAACTCAAAGGGGAACTCCTTGCTGAAGTCCATATCCAGCAGGCTCACCCCTCGGATCGCCATTGGAGTCTCTTCGAGTGAACGAGTGTGTAGGCGGCGGCAGCAGTTCGTTTTTCAGCTCTTGGGGAACTGGATTCAACAGTAAGCTAAGTGTGTACGGGCGACAACAGTTACTACCCCTCCCTCGTCCGCTGCACGCCCGGCAGAAGATGCACCCTCGGCTACACGTCGGTTCACGAGCGGGTCTGTATTGGTACTGTAATAACAGGAGTTACTGGTCACTTTACTTAAATTTAATTAGCTTTAATAGAAATTTATACTTAAAACAAGCAATGCATTCGCTCGTTCTATCAGTGCCACAGGATCAACATGCACAACAATTAGAATTATTATTCTCAGGACGCACACGATCAGCACATTTGTCGCACTTTCACAAAGATAATACTACCAAGTTTGAACTATTTGTTATGGTTGTTGTCCTCTGCATCATCATGCCGTGTTTCCCAGCTTGCAAGATTCAGAACCAACAAATAAGATCCAAATAATAAGTACAACAAAGATGCCTACACATCTCATTGATTCCCAGCTTGCAAGATTCAGAACCAACAAATAAGATCCAAATAATAAGTACAACAAAGATGCCTACACATCTCATTGATTCCTAGCTTGCAAGATTCAGAACCAACAAATAAGATTCAAATAATAAGTACAACAAAGATGCCTACACATCTCACTGATTCCCAGCTTGCAAGATTCAGAACCAACCCATTAGAGCCTTTTGATAAAGTGAATATCGGGATTAAATCCATCTTGGCTAGCCATGTCATACAATCGAAGAACTTGGCGAATGCTCTTGACTGTCACAACATCTGTAGTTGACTATTCCTGTTTGCACAGCATGTTTGCACAGCACAAACAAGGAGACAGGAGAGCATGATTTCGCTTTAATAGCGGCCTCCTTGAACTCAACCTCCAGCTCTACTTGGATGAGGTCTGCCTGGAGTTCCATGCTTCAATTCATGCGCCTTTTTCTGCAGTTCACCTAAAATGAAGCAAAGATTGCATCATTCAGCTAGCAAGAAGTACTTGCTCTTGTGAGATGGCAGGTTCTTCTTTAGTAGCTGCACTAAAATTGAGGAATTAAGGTTGGCTGTCCGGCTCATGTAAGGTGCAACTATAATTTTCTTATCCTTTTGTGCAGTTCCACTAAAATAAAGTGCCATTGTGGTGACAGTGATGGCTCCATCTTGCAAAGGCTAATAAAATGTTGCACGAGATTACCAGCAGAACTTGACGGAGATTTTGGAAACTCCAATCACCATTTTGTGCAATTCCACCAAAATTGAGAGATGTTGCCCACGTGACATTTTAGTTGAACTGCACAAGACACTCATTCCAAAAAAAAGTGTTTTGTGCAGTTCACCAAAAGGTCACAATAGCAACAAGGTGAAATGGATATCCCTATCTCCACAAAAAGATAGAAAGTAAACAGTTGCTGGTGAATAAGAATATACGAAACATATACAAAATGAAAAGAAGCATCTTAATTATGTTCATGGCAATCACGCAAGGACAGTAGAAATTTTAAAACGTCAACAATGCTTCATGTTACCAGAAGCATTACGATCAACAATGAGATTCCTCAAATATGGGATTACTTTAATGGTGGCATTGCTTGTTTACCAGACACAGTAAATCAATAGCAGCTAAAGAGTTGGTTTAAGGGCATGGGACCGTGGGGACACCAGGACACTCAGCAGCGTAAAGGAGAAACTTACATGCGCCCTTACATTAACAACAGCAAAAGGTTGGTATAAGGACATGCGACAGTGGACGCATCAGCACAATGTACCTACAAGGAGGCATAAAGTGGTGATGCCGAGTTTGTTCATGCTATGTGAGGGCAGCAAACCTAATCCTGGAGACCTTGTACTATGTGAGGGCAGCAAATCTAATCCTAGAGACCTTTTACTATGTGAGGGCAGCAAATCTAATCCTGGAGACCTTTTACTATGTGAGGGCAGTAAATCTAATCCTGGAGACCTTTTACTATGTGAGGGCAGCAAATCTAATCCTGAGACCTTTTACTATGTGAGGGCAGCAAATCTAATCATGAGACCTTTTACTATGTGAGGGCAGCAAATCTAATCCTGGAGACCTTCTACTATGTGATGGCAGCAAATCTAATCCTGGACATACTCTGTTGACTTGTCCACCAGCCGCCACTTTCTATCCTTTTTTCAACCAATAATAGAGTTGTTCCTTATCTAGTTTGTACTGCGTTTTCCCATTATTTCCCTTTTCAACCAAGAGACCGGTTGGGTATCCGGTCTCTACTACTTTCACCATATTATTTCCTCTTTGAATCAAGTCCTAGATTCATGCTACAACTTTCCCCCTTTCTTCGTTGTTTGAACAAAGCCCTAGATTCGAATGCATGAAGTAGCTTTACCTCTAATAATACTAAAAATTTAGGTGGCTTTGGAAGAGCTGATGGGAGTAGAAAAAGATGCACATGCATACACGTGGGGATCTGGGGCAGTAGAGCAAGGCCGCTTTCAAAGAAGTTATACCTGAGGGTCGCCGGGATGTCGATGGCGGCAGGTCGGATCTGCGGACAATACGGCAGGGAGGAAGAAGGGTCGGAGGACCTCCCGAGCCAGCGCTGTGTCGGAGAGAACGGCACGGGCAGAGGATCGGGCCCCTCCGGCAGCTATGGGTTTCCTCCCTCGGCGGCGATGACCGCGTGAACGACGCACCTTTTAGTCCTCTACACACACCGGCCGAAGGGATCCGGCCGGATCTGTGACCAGTGGTGAGCAGAGAGAAAATGTCGCTACCGCTGTCTTGTTTATATCTGGAGAGGATGAGAGAATGAAGAGAGCAACCCTAGTAAAGCAAGCGCTCACGCCCCTGCGTCCATATATAGTGGAGTGATTATCTTTTTTCTCTCCACAACAAGTGTTTCAATTTGTGTACGTGGCATTAAAGAAAAGAAACTCTCTATTTAAGGTGACTACTGTACGACTCCTACTTACTACTAGTAGTACTACAGTATTGTTCACTTGTGCTCCCCGCCCCTTCATTCATTGAACAACCCCACGGGTGAATAAACATACAGTAAGTACTGTATTTATATAGAATGAACAAGCTCGAACTATTTTCGCGTAGTTAAAAGTTGAGGGCGGGGCTTTTCCCAGGCAGTACGCGCGGCAGTTTTCGGGTAGGCGGTTTGACAGAGAGGCGAGGAGGGTGAGCGAGTGGGGCTATGTGATTTGACGGCGCGTTACTGCTGGAAAGACTTGTGATATGACCACTCACTATAGTCATGAATTACTGGCGCTCCGACCGGGGTGATGCCCCCTTCCGTTCCGCGCTCTAATCTGGTGCATGACACGTCGACCCGGATGCTGGCTCTCCCACATGTCAGAGTATTAAGAAGGAGCAAAGAATGATGCGGTATATACTAGTACTATACTACTCCCTCCATTCCTAAATATAAGTCTTTGGAGAGATTTCACTATGGACCACATACGGAGAAAAATGAGTGAATCTACACATAAAATGCATCTATATACATCCGTATGTGGTCCACAGTGAAATATCTACGAAGACTTATATTTAGGAACGGAGGGAGTACTACTCAGGTCGGAGGAGTGCGAACCACGGCAGCCCAGTGAACCAGCACTGCGAACCACGGTAGCCCAGTGAACCAGCAGTAGAAAACAATGTGGTGATATGGCCATAAAAAACAATGTGCTACGGTCCACACTTTAGCATGTACAGTAACACTTCCCTTTGTTTGGATCCCTGAGTTAGAGCTAGTTTGGGTTGAAATAGCCTCAAATTATCGAAACAAGAGGGGTTAGTTTGAGCTAGTTTGCTCTAACCCAGCTAAAAAAATAGCTCGGTGGAGAGGTTTTAATTGGGTTAGTTATCCTCGGGCCCACTAAAAGAGAACTAAAAAAATCTCCCCTGCCCGCACTAGATCGCTCTCCCCCCCCTCTCGCACGACTCCTTTCTATCCCCCATAGGGCCGCTCGCCCTCTCTCTCCTCCGGCCGCCCTCTCCTTCCGGCCGCCCTCTCCTTCCGGCCTCCGCCGCCCTCTCCCTCCGGCCGTCGAAGGTCGCCCCGCTCCCCCTTCACCAGTCGTTTTTCTCCCTCTGTCGTGCACAGCAGCAGCGCATCTACCAGGGAGGTCATGAGAGGGGTGAGTTTGTTCGTTCCTTCTCTGTCTCATGGCCATATCATTGATCTTGCTTGCTCTAGCGCTAATTCTGATTTGGAAAAGTAGATCCTGATCAAACTTGGTATAAGTTTGTGGTGCACGCATGGAATTGTTTGATGCTGCTTGAGGAGGTAATAAATCTTTCTAGAGGCCCAAAGATTCAGGTCACCTTTCTAGGTATTTCAATTTCAGGCTTGCATTATTTCTAGAGGCCCAAAGATTCAGTTCACCTTTCTAGGTATTTCAATTTCAGGCTTGCATTATTTCTAGAGGCCCAAAGATTCAGTTCACCTTTCTAGGTATTTCAGTTTCAGGCTTGCATTATTTCTAGAGGCCCAAAGATTCAGTTCACCTTTCTAGGTATTTCACTTTCAGGCTTGCATTATTTCTAGAGGCCCAAAGATTCAGTTCACCTTTCTAGGTATTTCAGTTTCAGGCTTGCATTATTTCTAGAGGCCCAAAGATTCAGTTCACCTTTCTAGGTATTTTAGTTACAGGCTTGCATTATTTCTAGAGGCCCAAAGATTAAGTTCCCAGTCGGCGGCAAGCGGCCCTGCTACCCATGCCGGTGTCGACCTCAACTCGCAAGGGCCGGCGTCGGAGGGGTTCCCGGGGCTTGGGCTCTACAGAGCCTTCCTCCAGAGCGACGATGGCGAGCTCCTCCCTCGGTGCGTGAGGGGCTCCGGGCTCCCTCCCTATCGTGAATGACTTCCGTGATGAGTTAGCTCATTCTTTGTTTCATGAAGTGTTTTTTTTATTTTGTGAAGCTTGATTGACGACTTGTATGTTTAAGTGGGATATCTCATTTGTATGGACAAAGTAAAAATTATCATGTTTTGCATGCTTGATTTGTATAGATGGTTCGTTTATGTCAATTGTGAGCGGGAGGAGGCCACAGAAGAGCCGGCCACACCAAGAGGGTGCTTGGATCCAAGGGACTTATTTTAGTCTGACTAAAAATAGTCTCTTTAAGAGGCTAAAGTTCCAAGCACCCCTGACTAAAGAGGGGCTAAAACTAGTCTTGAGACTAAAAATTTTAGTCAGGGGTACCCCTACTAAAATGTGGATTAGTCCTCTCTCTCCTCATTTAACTCCTCTCCTTTAACACAGGCGAGTTCTGGATTGGAGGGTTTGGAGGATAATAAATGCTCATTAACTTGATTTTAGTCTCTTTAGTATTTGGATCCAAGCATGGGTGAGGCTAGCAAGTTTTAGTCCCACTACTTTTAGTCATGGAACTAAAACGTATCCAAGCACCCTCCAAATCCGGCAGGAAATAGGGTCCAAAGTAGTCAAATGATTGAGATAGAGCATTTATTGTCAATCTAACCCTGCCATCCATACACCTCTTTGGTTTAGAGTTAGTTCAGGGTTAGAATCTAACTCTAACCTCTAACTGAGTTAGAGTTCTCCTCGTCTCGGTTCATCGCCATCATACTTTCCCCATTCCTGTGTTTTCAGTATCCTGCGAATCAAAGAGGCCCTTTTTTTGCGGGAAAAATCAAAGAGGCCCTTAGACTGGTTTCGGTCCGGTCATTTTTTATAAACGTGTTATGTCCAAAATTTAATGAACGTGCTCCGGTTTCCACGAAAATAATCCGGTTTCATGTAGTAATTCATTCATTTATTTATTCTTCTGCGGGGGGTTTGCATGTAATTCGTGAGGTCTGAAATGTAAAGTACCCCGGCATATGCTCCGAGTCGTGCATGCACTACGACCCAGATGCTCTATGTCCCACATGTCGGCGAATGGGAGCACGTGGAAATAGCCTAGGAGTACATATAGGAGGATAAATGCGTGAAAAATATGTACTGTGAAGCGTAGCCGCGGTTCGAAAAGGAGACCTAAAGTGATGACAGCTATAGGTCGCACGCACCCAACTAGTGGTACTAGACATACGACTAATTTTTCCCTCAAAAAAAAGAGGCACGAGTGCTCAGTACTCCTATTCTATAAACACGAGTCCCATCTGACAACAGCGTCCGTGCTACAGCTAGCTCTCCTCCCTCGTTTCTCTCTTCTAATTCTAAACTCGGCCGACGCCCGGTGGGCGGGGTGGGTTTGCTCAACTGCGGCCCCACCTCACAGTGAAAACGTTACGACTGGAATAAAAATGCCATATACTCCCTCCGTTCATAAATATAAGCCTTTTTAGATACTATTTCAAATGGAATACAGCATACAGATGTATGTAGACATAGTTTAGAGTGTAGATTCACTCATTTTGCTCCGTATGTAGTAGTCACTTGCTGGAATCTTTAGAAAGACTTATATTTGGGAACGGAGGGAGTACTATACTAATAAAACATTAAGGCCACGAGGCGATGCAGTGCTGGTTACAGGAGGCAAGAAGAGATGCATCCATCGACGACGTCCACCTCCTCGACTCAGGGCGCCGGCCCACCGAACGGCGCCTAAGTAGCAGCGGCTTTCGTGGCCAGGTCGACGTGCTTCTGAACAATGGCGTCCAAAGATTCCAGCCGCTGGAAGAAGGCCAACGTCTTTCTGTCCTCGCTTGCCTTGTAGTGGCCTATGTAGACGATTTCCTCATAGACGTGGATGTGCAGGTCGACGGTTTCTTGCATGGCGAGGCGCTGCGCGGCGAGCGCGGCCTCGAGGTGCACATTCTTCGTCGCGACCTCCGGCACCTGCAGGGCCACCAGGGCTTGAAAGAGTTCGTCACCATGGAGGCCGATGAGGGTGGCAGGCAATGAGGAGCCTGGGCGCGCGGGCTGGAGCAGTACGGCAAGGTCGTCCGCGCGCTTCTTGACGGCGGTGAACTTGCGGATGGAGTTGACCATCATGTCGTCCATGCGAGAGGCGAAGCCGGCGTCGGCGAGGGCTACGATGCCTGCGGTCGCCAGCACCGTCTGGAAACGCTGCACGGTGCGGGGCCGCAGGCCGGCGCCTTGGATGATTTGGCACAGCCGACTGCCGCTCGCGTCCATCGCCTCCATAGGTGCTTGTGGCTTCTGGTCACTTGGTCTTGGATTGGAGTGAGCAGTGTTGCGCAGAGACTTGGGAGTAGATGGATTGGAGTGGTGGGGCGCCTTTATTATATGAGAGTCCAAACTCTGTTGCATTCACATCGTGCTGGCTCTATTCTGCTTCTCCAATTAATTCCCTCTGCATGTAATTGAGGATGCATCATTGACCGTTCAACGTCTCGGGAACCGCTACCCTCTCCCTCCTTGGCATTCAAGCACCTATGGACCCGTCGACGACGAGGTGCCTATGGTGACTTCGTAAATTTCAAGATGATAGTGCCGTGCGTGTGTGCGTTCATAGGGGTGAGTGTATGCGCGTGTATATGAGCGCTTGCGTCTGTACTGTGTAAAAAAACGTAAATGCGTGTCAAAAAGAGACTAGTCAGTATACTCAATATTGTGCACCTCGGAGAGGAAAACGATAGAACTAGTACGTATTTATTTACGGTGCAGATTCACTCATTTTGCTCCATATGTACTCCGTCTCGGTGTAGTCTAGTCACTTGTTGAAATCTCTAGAAGGGCAAATACTCCTTTCTGGTTTACAGGGCTATACTAGCAAGTAGTTGTACGTACTAGTACAATAGTGGGCTCACATAGCAATTTTGTCTCATGCAAGAGCCTGGCTATATGCGTGCTCCAATGTTCGCAACTGCAACGTTCGGTTTGCGCTTGGCTCTTCGCCTCTTCGAGAAGACGAACAATGATGTTACTACTACTGCTTCTACAGTGTCGAATCCACTGCTGCATGTCCGTCCACCGCGAGCGGGACGGATAGCTTGTTGTAGAAGTACTACTAAGCAAAAGCCTGTCCTCGTTTGCGAGCAACCGCGCGCATGGGTGAGGGAGAAGGCGTGTAGTAAAATCAAGCTTCTCCTCGTTGTACGAGTTGACGCGACACATCATAGCACTGGCCCCACATGCTTGCCTCTAAACTTGGCTGAAAGACCCGCAGTGTACAATATATTTGCTGCAACCTCTAACATTTACCCACCACAAATTAAAATATATGTGGCCGTATGCATCGTTCTGATGCAGAGGCCGGGGAGTCCCCCCTTTTCGAAAAAAAACAAATTAAAATATATATTCCTGTCTTGACCAGATGAGCGTGCAAACTACAATCACCAGGGTGTCAGGTAGGGCCAGAAGACTATTTTAATTTTTTTTAAACTTCGAGACGGCCACATAGCATGGAGCCGACCCCAACGATTTTAAGCTTACAGGCACGGTACACGCTATCCTAGACTACTCTACACATGAAACTGCCACACGAGCGTCCGGGCTGCGCTTGGCTCTTCGCCTCTTCGGGAAGTCGAACAATGATGGAGTACTACTGCACTGGAGGAGTACTACAGTACGCTTCTGGCCATCTGACACCGATTGAACTGCTGCATGTCCACCGCGTGCGGGAGGGAGAGCGTGTAGCGAAAGCTTCTCCTAGTCTTGCCAGCCACCACGCTCATGGGCGAGGGAGGGACGCTCCTGCCTTTGCGTGTATGACAGGTGGGCCCGACAGGTGTGTGGCCAACCTGTCATACAGCCAAAGGCAGGTGCAGTTAAGTCCGCGAGGGAGAGGATAATCAAACTTCTCGTTGATGTACGAGTTGACGCGACACATCAAAGCACTGCACTCGATATATTTCAATAATTTGCGTTTACCGATGCATTAATTACAACGCATGCATGCATGCCGTGACTCTCCTTTTGATACTTGCATGTGTTGATTTAATGCACCTTGAAGTAGTATAAAATATGTGACGGTAAAGCTTTGTAATACCCCGGCCCAAGTCGAGAGATGGTTGTGCACGAGGAGGGCGAGATCATGCAGACCGAACAGGACCCGACGATGGAGCTCTCTAAGGTCTCGATGGACCTCACCGTGCTCCACTGCCCCTTGTGCCTCCGCCCCTTGACGCCTCCAGTGTATGAGGTTCGAATACACCTCGTCCGTTCGGCTGATTGAGCAAGGTGCAGGTTTCTTGATTGATGTGTTGTTCGATTGATTTCTGCAGTGCAAGGGAGGGCACCTGGCCTGCGCGGACTGCCGCGTCGAGCGCCCCGGGAACCAGCGGCAGTGCCAGAAGTGCGAGCGCGGCGGTGGCTTCGACGTGCGGAACACGGCGGTGGACTCCGTCCTTTCGTCGGTGAGGGTGGAGTGCCCGCACGAAGGCTGTGGGCTCTACGTCACTTACCACAAGCTCGCCGATCACCAGAGCGTGTGTCCGCTCGCGCCCTGCAAATGCCCCGTGCCCGTCTGCGGCTACGAAGGCCCGCCGCCGGCGCTCTACCACCACATCAGCACCGCGCATCCCATGCCCGTGCACAGGATCCAGTACGGCAAGGTGCTCCAGCTGCAAGTGCCACTGTCGGAGCCACGGCTCTTGCTGTTCGCGGAGGAGGACCGCCGCGCGTTTTTCTTGGTCGGCGGCGTGCTCGACATCGGCGCGCCTATCGCCGTGTCGGTCGTCTGCATCAGAGCGGGGGCGTCCCCACTGCCGCACTACGTGGCCAAGCTGTGGGCGAACGGCCCGCCGGGGGAGCCCAAAGGCACGACCGACGCCGTCAAGGTGGAAATGGAGGTGACAAGCAGCAAGGATCCCGGCGACGTCGACGTGCAGGAGCTGACCTTCTTGACAGTTCCGCCCAAGCTGCTGGCCGGGGCTAAGCTTGTGTCCCTCCACATTCAGATTGACAAGCTCACGTCCTAAATGTTTCTACAGTGCCTTCTGTTTATCTTAGTAATATGCTAATATAGGGATTACCTTGGTCTACTTTAGCTTAAGAAATGGTGGGTTTTGGTGGCGATGCAGCAATTACTTCGACATCAGATCAGTAATTTCCAACAGTCGAACGGATATTTTGTGTCTGTTGGATATAAAGTTCCTTTGGGTAAGAAGTACTACTTGTCATCAAAATGGATAAAAGGAGATGTATGTAGACGTATTTTAGTTCTAGATACGTCCCTTTTTATCCATTTTGATGACAAGCACTCCCTCCGTTCCACAATACATGCCTTCCATTTGTCAAAATATAGATGTATCTAGACATGTTTTAGTATATAGGTACATCCATGATAGAGCCAATCGGATGGTTGAGAACACTACAATTCGTAGCTACAGATGCGTGTGTGACTCCCAGATGCAGAGGCCGGGGGTCATCATCCTCCTTTTCGAGAAAAAACAGACGCGTGTGTGAGAGGACGAGTGCGTGCGTGCACCTCTTCTCTTCCTGTATAACGTACTACTAAACTCAGAGTACAAGTTTTTGTGGGTGGCACGATGGTGCGTGCGAGAAGTCCCGAGAGATAGGTTTAATGCGTCTGAAAAAAAGACTAGCCTAGAGCTCGCCACGCGGCTATTCCTGTCGAACGCCCCATTAACCGTAAGATATGTATACGACGGTGCCAGTTATTGCACGTACACAGCAGTACTCCCTCCTTTCCGGTTTATAGGGCTTAATTCAAAAATCTCACCAACCAAGATGGTGAGTGGTGGAATATTTTTTGTAGTTTGCAAAAGCACCTAATTAATGCTCTTGTTTTTCTCAAAAAATTATGTTTATCAATGCATTAATTGCAATGCATGCATGCATAAAGTACATGCATTGGTCAATTTTCTCTTAATACTTGCATGCAATGATTTAATGCACCTTGGAATCTGAACATGTGTTGGGGAACAACCAAATTGAGCCTTATAAAATGGAAAAACTAAAATTTTGAGATAAGCCCTATAAAACCGGAAAGGAGGGAGTAGAAAAAGAAGTACTCCATCCGGGAATAGTGCCGCACTTCGAAACTAGAACCGTCAATAAATTTTGAGCTTGCGTCTCGTCACATTCCAAATTACTCCACGCTATATTGAATTGCAAACCTGTTCACACCGATCACAACCTAAACGGTTTCCCACTTAGGAGCGTATTAGTACCACGCTATATTGAATTGCAAACCTGTTCACACCGATCACAACCTAAACGGTTTCCCACTTAGGAGCGTATTAGTACTCGGTTATAAATACTAGTATGCCAAGATGACTGCACATTCCTCCTCAACTCCTCATCCACAAAAACAAACAAGTCATTCAGCATCCTTCCCTTGCGTCTGCCATGGCCAGCGTGAGTTCTGGGTCGAGAGATTGCCACCAGGGAGAGGCGAGCATGGAAGCGGAAGCACGAGAGATGTCCCGCCTCGCTGCGAGAGCAGCCGACATGTCCCGCCGCGCGGAAGTAGCAGCACAGAGGTCCCGCCGCGCCGCTGAAGCAGCACGGAGGTCCCGCCGCGCCGTTGATGCAGCAGACTGGTCCGGCCGCGCCGCGGAAGCAGCAGAGATGTCCCGCCGCGCCACGAATGCAACAGAGATGTCCTGCCGCGCCGCGGCGGCCTGGGAAAATTTCTCGCGGGCAGGCGACGACTGTTACAGGCGCATGCATGCGATCGTCCATAGCCAGATGGATCAGATCTCCGGCTGGGCGAGGTTGCAGGACGACATGAAAGCCTCGTTTGAACAGGCTACCGGCGTCATCCGGCAACTAAGGGAGGGCAATGAGAGGCTCCGGGCCGAGCACGACCTGCTGAGGGAGAAGATCGTCCGAAGTGCAGACCAGCAGGAGGAGACCAGTGCCTTGTTGAAGAGGACCGGCATCATCGTCAAGAAACTTATGGACGAGAATGACATGCTCCGCAACGAGCGCCAAAGGCTGGTGGAGGAATCCGTGGATGTTCTCAAGCAGCGTCTTGAGGACACGAAAGAGCTCATCGCCGCTCGCCGCGGAGACTAGTTCCCGCGGCCTGCAGCAACGCATCAAGAAAGTAGAGATCAGCGAGCCAGATCCTTGTCTTCCTTCTTCTTTTGCCCTTGGGCGTAGCCGCATGTGGCTTTTTTAATTATCTTTCTGATTATGTAAGACAATTAATCGTCCTTATCTTTCTGTGGAAGATCAATGTTGCGAGGCTGGAATGAAGAAAACTCTTGCTGTGGCGACCCTGGCGTTGTTGTTCTTCTTGTTGCTGCTGGGCTTCCTTCAGTTTCCTGGTTTCTTTTGATGTAATAATCGGTTTAGGATGTGGATTGTGTCGTCGGTTGTGAAATGTTGGGTTCTAGCGCGGATGTTTGGCCTTTGTTGGCCTCTTGGGATGTTGTGATTTCAATCTGGTAGCTTTTAGTCCTTCGTGTTAGGCTGGAGTTGTGCTGAACTTGTTGTGAATTGTGGTGGTTTTCAGTAATGAAAATTGGAAGGGGCAAGCCCTTCTTTGATAAAAAAATTAATCGTCCTTATATAGTCATCAGTCTTGCTATAAGTCGCAGTAGATGCTATATAGGTTCGTCGGACCTTACATCAAGATCCGTGCTTTCAGATTTTCTTTTTTCTCTCTTAAATCTCAGTCGAGTGAGACATAGCCACACCATTAAACAGAGGCTCGGGCGCCATTAATGGAGACCTTGGGAGAGAGGTGGACAGCAGATGGAGGTCAAAGGGCTCTCCTCCCGATAAGCACGCGCAGGGGTCTGATCGCACGCCTCTCGTACTCAAATAGCTACCCTGCACGGCGCCTCCTAGCTAATAAAAATGGGGATGCGTGGCGGCACGTAACTGGTACTAGTAAGTAGAACGCCCACGGTTTCAATAATGCTTGTGTTTCCGATTGTAACGTGACAACAGTTGTTCCAAAATGACTTTGTTGATTGTTAATGTGTGCGCCTTCGCAA
Organism: Triticum aestivum; assembly: GCF_018294505.1. Lineage (NCBI taxonomy): Eukaryota > Viridiplantae > Streptophyta > Magnoliopsida > Poales > Poaceae > Triticum > Triticum aestivum. Next base: position 529,883,625 of record NC_057799.1, read on the forward strand.
ATCGGACTACAAATTTACCACAGCATGTTGGTGCCATGTCATGGCACCAAGCCAAGTTTCATTATTTTCATGCGTGTTTTGGATTTACAGGAATTAAAAAACTAAGTTTCTCAATGTTTCCAACCCAGCCACGACGCCCAGAATTTTGAATTTCATTCCCATTTCTTGCATGGAACCTAGAAATTTACCCGAGGACACACATGTGATTTTTCAACCAACTTTGGTGCACTGGAACATGTGCTTGTATTTCAAATTTGAATTATGCACACAAAGGTGACACGTTCCCTCCCAGAACCACGAGCCTTCTTGAGAGAAGCTCTGATTTGCAAGAAGCTTATACCAAAATTTGTTCCTATTCGGCCAATTTTTTACCACGGCATGGTACTACCATGACATGACACCATGCCAAGTTTCATGATTTTAAAACCAAGTTTCTCAATGTTCTCGACCGAGCCACGATGCCCAGATGTTTGAATTTTATTCTCATTTTTTGCATGGGACCTACTCCCTCCTTCCATCTATATAGGGCCTAATGTGTTTTTCAAGACAGCCTTTGACTATTGACAAGATTAATAGCACATGAGATGTATACTATGAAAATTATATTATTGGAAGCTCCTTTGACATACAAATTTGAAGGTGTGCTTTGTGTAAGTTGCATGTCATATATTATTGCTCTAACGTTTGGTCAAAGTTAGCCTCGAAAAACGCATTAGGACCTATATAGATGGAAGGAGGGAGTAGAAATTCACCCGAGGACACAAATGTGATTTTTCAACCAACTTTGGTGCACGAGAGCATGTGCTTGTAGTTCAAATTTGACTTATGCACATTAAATGACCAGAAACTCAATTAATGTATAAAAAAGACAAACGAACCCGGAATAATTCCAAAATTTAACAGGGCACTAATGTAGTTCTATGTTGCCTTTGTTAAGAAACTCAAGGGGGGGGGGGCAGCGTATATCGTTTCACACTCAAAGGTGGCACGTTCCCTCTTAGAACCACGAGCTTCCAAATCGGCCCAATTTTTTACCACAACATGTTAGTGCCATGACATGACACCATGCCAAGTTTCATGATTTCCAGGCGAGTTTTGGATTTACATGAATTTAAAATCAAAGTTTCTCGATGTTCTCGGCCGAGTCATGACGCCCAGATGTTTGAATTTCATTCTCATTTCTTCCATGGGACCTAGAAATTCAACCAAGGACACACATGTGATTTTTCAACCCACTTTGGTGCACCGGAGCATGTGCATGCAATTCATATTTAGATTATGCACATTAAAAGTCTAGAAACTCAATTAATGTATAAAAAGGCCAAATCAACCCGAAATAATTCCAAAATTTAACAGGGCACTCATATAGTTCTATGTTGCCTCTGTAAATAAAATCAGGGGGAGGCAGCGTATATCGTTTCGCACACAAAGGTGACACGTTCCCTCTCGGAACCACGAGGCTTGTTGAGCGAATCTCCGGTTTTGCAAGAGGCTTATACCAAAACTTGTCCCAATTCAGCCAAAAATTATACGTATGAAAACAGGGTTTAGATTATCCCAAACATCTCGTTACCTAGACCAATAATGTACTATGATTTGAATTCAACATAAAATGGATACAAATATTTGAATTGGAGAGCTTATGGTACATGTAGTTCATAGTGAAATATGATTCTGCTATATGTATGTTTTTTGTTATCAAGGTAATATTTAAATTATTGTATAACTTGACAACAATCGTATTCAAATAAGGAAAATTGATTCAAATTTAGTCCATATGGTAGACGACAATATATATGTTCACATGGTGGAGTAAAATGTTCATATATGATGGAAGATCAAAATGTACGACTACATCAATTATAAACCGCAAGGTCACCTAACGATATATTCGAATTCAACATAACGTGGATTCAAAAATTGAAATTCGAGATCATGGCATCTGTAATCATATAAAAAGGGACATTACTCTTTCTTTGGTGGGAATTGATTTGTTTTTTGTTGTTGTTGAGGGAAGTGCGAATCGATTTGGTACTGTGCAAGGTAATCTTGTTCTCCCGATTTTTTTACATTTTTCTTGTAGTATTTTAATGGCATCTATAGCAATATAGTAAAAGGGGACATGACTCTCTTGTGTCTTGTATGAATTGTTTTTTACACGTTAAGTTTGTTCTGCCGAAAAAGGAATCCGCACCTTGTTATCCCGAAATGTTCAAGCTCGAGTATCTTTTGTCTCACCTGCTTTGAAACTCCCGCTTCTTCAACCCGCGCCGCGCCTTGTTATCCCGAAATTTGGACGCGCGCGAGAACTCCCTCCTCATCCGAAATTGCTCCCGCAGCCCAGACACGCGAAATCCCCCTTCTACCCCTCAGCCGGAAATGAAGCTCCACGTCGTGGTGTCAAAACCGGTGGGGGTACGCTGGTAACTTACCCTACATTTCGGACAAGCGCGTCCCTAAGCTTGGCTCCCCCTCCCCCTTCGCCCCCCCATTCGTACACCGAGGCCGCCAAAACCCGCGAAACCCCACGCTCCTCCGTCGGCCTCCCGACCGCCGCCCAGCCGGAGACTCTTCCACGACTACGTCGTCCACCGCAACAGCTCGCCGTCCCTCATCCACTGCACCGGATGAGGATCCGTTGTCGATCTCGTCGTCCCGCCGGATCAGCCGCCCCGTCCTCCACCTCCAAGGAGCTGCCCCTACGTTCGCCTCGTCTATCGCGCCACCTCAATCCCCATAGCGTCGTCTTGACCTGCCCCACCGGAACCACAGCACCCTCACCAATTCCTCCGATGAAGCTGAGGCCAACTCGGCGCCACCAAGGAGGTTCTGCGCTCACCGCTGCATTTTATCTTTTATTCGATCTCATGGGGCTGCCGGTGCTCGATACCGAGCAGACATGGCATGTCTCCATCGACGGCGCCGTCGCCGGCCACATCATCCATGGCGTCTCTCCCCCATGGATGACTTCCACAACGCTGTTGCTTCCTTGGCGGCGACTTCCACAACGGCACTAGCTGCAGCTGCTCCGGCTCTCGCTCGCGCTGCAGCTCTGTTCTTGTTGTCGGTCGCGCTGCTGCACTGCTCCTGCTTTCGTTCGTGCTGCTACTCTGCTCTTGCTCTTGCTTGCGCTGCTGCTGCACGACCTCCGACAGCTACAGGAGTTGCTGCTTTAGCACTCGCTCGCGGTGCTACTGCACGACTTGCTCTCTGCTAGTGCGTTCCCTGCTCGAGCGTCTGCTGATTTACATCACTGCTTCTCTGCTACTAGTGCTCGAACGCCCTAAACATCTATTGCAATGCTCTGTTACTAGTTCAATCAGTTTCGACAGTAAAATTCAGTTTCGACTATGAAGTTCATTTTCTTCAGTTAAGTTCAGAGTGAACAGTACTTACAGCATCTGTCGGAGCGGCCGTGGCGCGGCTGATGCGTTTTACATCTAGCAATTTTTGGTGATGTATTTTACATCATCTATTGCAGATGATATTAGGGTCCCACTTCAGATTAACGTTGTCTGTCTTGTCATGCTTCAGCCTCGTCGCCGTACACCTTAGCGGAGCTGCTCCAACGACGGAACCGTCCATCACAGCGGAGCAGTACCCTCGGCGTCGTTTCCAGAGGCCTCGGATCTTCTTCCCCGCCTCCGACAGTCACACCAGCATCATCACCATCCTCCACGTCCAACCCAATGATGCTGAGGTCCACAAGGCTATGCCAAAGAGGTTGTACACTCGTCGCATCACTTTGTTTCTCCATTCCTCTGTTCTTCCAACTCATGTGAGCCAAACACCCAGGTTGACTGAAATCCTATGTTTCCAAATGCTCTGTTTTGCACGTGCATTCCTATCCTATTCCTGTGTTTTTCCTGTCCCTGCGTTTATAGAATCCTCCAATTCTAAGGAGCCCTTACAGATTTACTTCATTTTCAGATAGGCGTCAAAGAAAACTCTGTGTGTTATGTCCTGCTCCTGCCGTGCCGTCATCCACCCCACCTGAGGTGCACCATCGACAGAAGCGTTCACTGCAGCAGAGATCCCCCCTGCAGACTTCCTTTCGCCGCCTCAGATCATCTTCCCCGTTGCCGGCAGCCACGCCACTGCATTACCATCATCGACTGAGAAGATGAACCTGAGGACTACACAGTTCCGGAAGAGAGGTCGCAGTCTTTCGTGTTTGCTTACGTTATACATCGATTATTATTACCTGCTACTTTATCGTTCAATCTTGAGTTTTGAATTGACCATGGGTCTCATATCAAGCCAGCAATGAATAGTATCTGTCTACTATCTGGTTCAGCTGGGGTCTTCTATGTGGTTCATGTTGGGTGGGCAACAAACAATAGATGATCCATTGTCTATCTTTTTAAACTGAAGCTATAATCTACCAGCTATCATTAGTTTTGGATCCATCCACTCATTTGCTACCATGAGTCTTGATTTTTGCATGCACCCCTTAGGCCTTACAAAATCTAGCTATTTTTTTATTATGCATGTCAGATATTGTACACAATCGTACTGAACATGTAGAGAAAAAGAGAAGACCGTTGCGTGCGAATATAATGTCATGCAGACGCCGCTCCATGGTGGGCGAAGTGCCTCCCCTCCTACATTTCTAGATTGTATTCCAGAGGAAGATAACTGTTCAGATGGAGATTCAGAAGGAGCCGACCACGCCTGTTTACCACCTGAGGTGTTTGCTCTAACCTGGCATGCTGATGTTGGTCATGTCATGCATATGGCGCCTTGCATTGCTTACATTATACATCTTATATGTCATCAGCTTAGTTTAGATTTGCTTTGTGTGAATGCCACCTGTTTGGTTTCTATATCATACTCCCACCATTCCTAAATATTCGTCTTTTAAGAGATTTCAACAAGTGACTACATACGGAACAAAATGAGTGAATCTACACTCTAAAATATGTCTATATACATCCGGATGTGGTAGTCCATTTGAAATCTCTAAAAAGACAAATATTTAGGAATGGAGGGAGTATATGGGAATTATGCAATGCCATCTTCTTTAGCCAGGCATCATATACGTGAATCATGCAATGCCATCCTGTTTAGCCAGTCATCGTATATGTGAATTGTATTGTGCCATATTTTTTTCCATAATGTATTCCATTTGTCAACAATGTTTATACATTCATCTACTCTTCCTGTGCATCAGCCATTTGAGTCGGTCATGGGAAAATCTGGAGTGAAAACAAGGTCTTCCGAGTAGTCAGTGCTACCTGTTGATGCAGATTTCTTGCTGGTTACAGATAGCTCCTCAGAGGAGGATTCAGAGAGAGATGACCAGTCGTATTCCCCCACCCCCCGAGGTGCATGCTCTAACTTGGCTGGGTTATATTGCTCATATCATGCATATGGTGTCTTGCATTGCCATGCCATCTGCTTAGATTAGACATGCTTTGTGTGAATGCCTCCTGTTTGCTTTCTATATCAAATATGTGAATTATGCAATGCCATGTTTTTCAGCCAGTTATCATATATGTGAATTACGCACCGCCATGGAGCCAGGCATCATATATGTGAATTATCTCATGCCATCTTTTTTTTATTACGTATTCCATTTGTCGACAATCTGTGTATATTGAACTACTCTTCATGTGTATCAGCCATTTGAGCCGGTTATGGAAAAATCTGGAGTGAAAACAAGGTCTTCAGAGCAGGCAATGGTACCTGTTGAAGCATATATCTCGATGGTTACAGGGAGCTCCTCAAAGGAGGATTCAGAGACAGATGACCAGTCCTATATCCCACCTGAGGTGTATGCTCTAAGTTGCAATGTTTATATTTCTCATATGATGCATATGGTGTCTTGCATTGCTTAGTTTAGACATCATATGCACAATATTGAATTCTATCTGCTTAGTTTAGAGATCATACATGCGAGTGCCAGCTGCTTAGTATGGAATCAATTATGTCAATTATATCATGCCATCCTGTATACTTAGACAACATGTATGTGAATTATTTCATCCCAACCTATTTTAGAAAGACATCATATAGTTTTGTCATGTCATCCTGTTTAGGTACTCATCATATGTTGAATTATGCCATTATATCCTGTTAGGTTATCCATCATATATCTGAAACTGTGTCATGCTATCCTGTTTAGTTAGGCATCATATATGTGAAATTGTGTCATGCTGTCCTGTTTGGTTAGACAACATATATGTGAATTACCACATCTGTCTATCATACAATGTCTGTACGTTCAATTTCTTTTCTTGATTATCAGCCATTTGAATTGGAGGGGGTGATGGCAGTATCTAAGGGAGCAAAAAACCCGTTCTTCACAAAAGACAGTGCTACCCGTCGATGCAGATAGAACCATGGTTGTACTGGCCCACAAACTAGCCCCACCACACATAATCGAGACTCTTCCAGATTGCATACTTACACCGTTGGGTAGAGAACCAGCTACAACCCATCTAACCGCAACCCCAGCGGATAGTAACCCACTTATAGTTGACAAAGCACCATGTCCACCATAGAGTACCCCCACACGAGCAGTTTGTAAAGCTACTGCAGTGCCCAAAGCACGAAGACCACCACAGCTAACCCAAACTCCACGTTTAAAGCAGAAGAGCAACTGTTCTCAGGTCAGATTCCGTAGCTATGGTCCATACTCCTTTGCTGTTGCATCACTGTATTTACTCATACCAACTACTTTCGAATTTGAAGGATCCAATTGAAACTCCAATGGGGCAACAGGTATGTTTTAAACCTATTTCTTTAACTGGATTGCTTTTCTAACTTCTTGCTCTATGTTGATTTCAGTTTAAGTTGTATAAACAGTTGTGTTCTCATGTGATGCACATTACAAGTGCTGCCAATGTTGTGTAGTTTCTCACACTTATATTCTGTCTATGCTGCTGTGTCTTAAAAATATATGAGTTGAACTGTGTCTCTATCTTGATTAGGGAACATAAACTAGAATGATATGGACAATACAGTGACCATAGTACATAGATATATGTTTGTTTCATGCTGTTATCCTGTCCACCTTACTACTGAACCGGTTTACCAAAATGAGTTTCGTATACTACAAGCTAAACCTGTGATGTGTCTGCTTGTTTCTCTTGTAGTATGCAAACGAAATATTGGAGAAGAGCACCCCACTATGCAATGGTAGAGAAAGTAATGCAGATAAGGTTCAAGATAGTGAGACAACCCTGTTGGTCTCCAAGAAAGGTGATAAAAACGATCTTGTAGACAGTGAGAAAACCCCACAGTCCTGCGTTGATGTAGTGTTCGAGTTACTGGCCAGTACCGCTGGCACAAGCTCTTCGAACTCGCTGCCTGAATCACTTCGGCTTCTTCAGTCTCAGCTACAAGCTGAAAGGCATCAGTCAGCTGTGCTGCGGCAAGAAGCCGAAGGACTGAGGAAGTCCCTGCAGAATTCAGATGCGTACTTTCTTGTGCAACAGCAAGCGCTGGAGGATTTAAGCGCCAAACAAGAGAAAGTTAATAAGCTTGCTAAGCATCTTGCCAGCATTATGGGTACCCAGGATATTGTTTCTTGAACTCTTCTGAAGTGGTTTCAGTTCTGGACTTGTTTTGCTGCGGCGTTTATATGCTGCTTTGTTCCCTATATTTGCACTGGTGGCGAACTTTGATGGCCCAGTGGATGTAATATGTGTAATAGCCGTGATAGCCTAGCATAAGTTGCTTGCTTATTTATTTCCTTGTTGTCTTGTTTATTTGTTTGCTTGTAGTCAGTGCAGTTCTTTTTCCGCGGTTTGCTAGTGGCTGCAATAACCTATTTTTTAAAACTAGGCCACAATAACCATGGGCTAATATTTACTGTAGTGACACTGGGCCTCCTACGGGCCGTAGAAACAGTGGGCCTTCTACGGGCCGTCGAAACAGTAGGCCTTCTACGGGCCGTAGAAACAATGGGCCTTCTACGGGCCGTATCATCAATGGGCCTTATACGGGCTGTATGATCGATTGGCCAAACATGGGCCAATAACAGGCCGCATTATGGCCGTAAACGGGCTAGAGTTGGAATCGTCCGTTCATGGGCCGACCATAATGGGCCATCGTTAATAGGCCGTATTTGATGACGCTATGAAAACGGCCCAACGTATTAACGGACCACAAACGGGCAGACTGTAACCACGGGCTGAATTTGGCCCAGAAGCAGAAAATGACAGTAACGGGCCGTAAGTAAACGAATGCTGGAAATGAGACCAAGAATAAATGGGCTCTGAGAAGGCCGAAAGATAACATGGGCTGGAAACGGCCCAACGGAATAACGGGCCATTAATGGGTATAAAGTGATACACTGTTCATTACGGGCCAGTTTCACCACGGGCCGTTAATGGGTGTAAAGTGATACATTGTTCATTACGGGCCAGTTTCACCACGGGCCGTTAATAGGCCAAGAGTTACATAGGGCCTCATATGGGCCGAAAGACGTCATGGGCCATACATGGGCCAGAAGTGAAAATGGGCTGTAATCATATTGGATGGCCCAAATGACGCTACTGGGCCTAATTCGGATAGGGCGTAATGGGCCTTGGGTTAGCGGGCTGTAAATGGGCTATATGCGAACAGGCCGTTAACAGGCTTTCCATGGGCCGGCCCGCCACCTTTTGACCAAGTCAAATGGGCCGACCTTTTCACAGGAATGGGCCTCTGTTGGGCCGTGCCACGTGTTGACGTATCATAGGCGCCTTCTGTCCAATGAGTGGATGACATCTGTCCCAACGATGAGCCGACACGTGTTTCCTCCAGCCAATGATGATTTTACACATGGAAAATCCCCATTGGTCGGGGCTGTTAACGGGTTATCGGATCCAAAACCCGACCCGATAGCTTAACGGCGTTCCGTTACGGTGGATGCCACGTGTCGGTCACCCTTGACGAAAGCACTTCTATGACGCGCGATTTATCGTCATGGAAGTGCACACTTCCGTGATGATAATTTTGGTAATGTCATGGAACACTTCTACGACAACACAGGTATGACTATCTTGATTCTGTCATAAAATCATCATGGATGTACATGCATGACAAAAAATGCGACCTACTGTGACAAACACGTATCATCATGGAAGTGTATTTTTTTGTTGTGAGTCGGGGCTCCCGCCCGAAGCACGGAGAACGATGCTCGAGGTCTTGACGGGTGACCCCTCGCCAGCCGATATGCCGCAGGATGGCTGTCTTTTGTACTGCTGCTCAAACAGGGTGGAGTTCGCGGGGCAGATGCCCACCTTTGATGAATGGGGGCTGTGTCCAATCGGCCTTGAAGGGCCCCACGAGAACCCTGTTTTCGTGGGCCCCCTCCTCGCCACCAGCGCTGAACTCACCCCGAGAGTGGATGCAGGGGGCGAGCACAACTTGAGGCCGGGGGCGCTGATGCTGACGTGTCGACGCTGCGCGAGGCTCTCGAGGTGCCATCACCGGGAGCCCATGACTCTTGTCCTGGGGTGACAGCCGAGGAGGCGACGCAATCCGCTGCTCCTGAGGCCGAGGCTTCCGGGGTCTCAGCAGGTCACCATGAGGCGGAGCCCGAGGGCTCCCCTCAGCCGGGCACTCATGAGGCCGCCTCATCGAGCGCCTCACCAGCCGCGCCCTGCGCTGGTTACCGCATCCAACGCTTCGGTCGGCTCCGTCTGGACTTCGACGCGCTCCGCAAGAGGAAAGTGTCTCCAAGCTGCAGCAGTGGTGTTGTCTAGCCATTGAAGCATAGGAATTATATCGCCATAGACGAGTGAGTACCTTATCTTTGTAATTTCTCGAGTGCTGCTTCCCCTCCTGATAGTGGCTCCTCAGGGTCCCCCTGCTAAGGCCGCGAAGTCTCCTGAGAAGCGACTTCCTCCTGCCTCGACTCCTTCACTAGCCTTGAGCGCCCCAAGCCAGCGTGCCGCTCCTGGCGCGAGGTCGGCCGGAGAGGCAGACTCGCCTGCCTGGCGCCTCGAACCCGCGTCTTTGCTGTCCCTCCTTTGTGGCCTCACCTGGGGTATGGCAAGCGTGCCAAGGGCTCCTCCTTTGGTCATGGACGGCGGCTGGATGGCTTCGATCCTGGCTTCTACTTCGAGCAGTGGACCCTCGCCCATCCAGGCCTCCGCCGTGGCCTAGACAGTGATTGGGGAAGCGCCAGCCCCCAGCCCCCTGCTGGGAGGGAGGGAGCCGCCTCGGGCCCCTTCGGGGACCCTACTGCAGGAGATGGGCCTGGTCGCGGACTCAAGCTTGCGCGTGAGCGGAGTGCCGTCCGCCACGAGCTCTTTCAGGAGGCAATGGGTGCGATGATCCGGCTTGGCGGAGAACTCGCGGATGTTGACATGCGCCTTGAAGCCGAGGGTCTCCGGCGGGCGGAGGAGTGGCATCAACTGAAGGTGGCCATCAACTTCGGGCGCCTCCAGCGTGAGCATGCCAACGCGGAGGCTGAGGCATCCCTGGCAACCTCCTGCGAGGCCAGCGCCCGAGCCTTGGAGGAGGCCAGGGAGGCCGACCGTCGCTGCGCGATCGCCGAGGAGCGCAGGCGGGAGCTCCTGGCCTTGAACGCCTCGTTGGAGCAGCAGGTGGAGGTGCGCAGAGCCGCCCTCGCGTCGATGAAGGGGACGCCTGCCGAGGAGGAAGAGATCCGGAAGCGCGAGGAGGCGCTGGCGCTGGAAGCCACGGAGCGCGACCTTGAGCTTGAGTGGTTGGAGACGAGGGAGCACCAGGTTGCCCAAGCGGAGGATGCCGTTAACGCGTGCGAGGCGAGGATCCAGAAGGAGGTCAACATCAGGGTGGCGGAGGCTTGTGCTGACCTCGACAACAGGTATGGGATGAAGCCGGAGCTTGTGGGAGCTGAAGTTGATGGCCAGGGTTCTGCCTTGAGGTCGAGGTTGGCAGAGGTGGAGCAGCGCGAGCAAGCTGCCGCTGCCGCCCTAATCTCTGTGCAGGCCGAACTGGCCTCTGCCCGCGCCGAACTACTCCCACTCCAGCAGTGGGTCACCGCCGCTGAGTCCCTCGTGCAACAGAGCAGGGAGGAAGCGCTTTGGCGGCAGACGCTGGAGCGCGAGCACGCCCCCATGCTCCAAGGCCTCAGGATCAGAGCCAACGCGGCGCTGGGCAACATCTGCGACGAACATGCTCCTCATCCCCACACGAACGACTATGCCAGCCACCTCCGTTTTTTTGCTGATGTGGTGACGCGCCTAGAGAGCCGATCCGAGAGGGCTCGTGAGCTTGTTGAAGAGAGGAGCCGCGGCCTGCTCGGGCGCGCGTTCTCCTGCGTCTTCAGCCACCTCCAGAACACCTACCCCAACTTCGATTTTGACGCCGCCATTGCCCCTGTACCCGAGGCCATCCGGGGCGACCTGGCTCGCTGGGTGGAAGACAATGTGGATGCTCTAGTCAGGGCCTTCACTTTCGAGGACGATGCGGTGGTGGTCGCGGGGGATGAAGGCGACGTGGTCAACAATGGTGAGGGCGGCGCCGGCGATGGTGACGGTGATGCCAGCGACGGCAACGACATCACCAGCAACGCGTCTGAGGGCGACCCGGAGGACGCGGTGAGCGACATGTCTGATTGAGCCCGTGTTTCCTCGTCGTTGACCCTACATGCGAAAGCCCGGGCACAGCCCTGGAAGTTGTAAGAGCATTTTGGGAGGGGGAGCCCCTCATCTAAACAGATTACTGCTTTTATTCCTTAAGCCAAGCTGAAGATGTGTTTTCTTGAGCCCACGAGTCCCGGTGCAAGCTTGCTGCTGTAATTTACCTTAGCTAGGACGAGTTCTGAGCCGGCTTGTGAGGTCGTGAGCTTCTAAGGAGTCTGCCGCTCCGTCCGAGAGAGCCTCGCGAGAAGCAAGTGCCGGCCAGGGCAGGACGTGCGCACAGCGCGGGTGCGTCGCGCCCAGCCCCCGCTCGCGAGGAGCTCGCGAGGGGGGGAAGCAAGTGCGAACTCCGAATCAAGGCAAGGAACCAGATCACAAGAAATCGCACGAACGAGAAAAGACACCCCCCGCGCATACCAATGAAAATTCAACTTCAGACATAAATCCAAAGCCAGAAAACAAGGCTACAGAAAAGAGGTCAAAAGCAAATGGCCGCGTCCGGCACCTAGCTAGGCTTCTGGTCTTCGAGTCTTCCACCAGCGCGGAGCATAGCGCCTCCACTAGGACGTGGGCGGGAGCCCCCGAGGCCCGAGGGCGGCTCTCCGGAGACTCCGGGGCGTGTACAGCCCCACTCATTATTACGGGAGAGTGTCACGAGCGCAGACCTTCACAGGCGTGAGCCTTGCTTCATATCGCCAGACGAGGGCACCGCCTTGCGCCGCCCTCGACCACCGTTGGGGCGTCCGGAAACCAGGACGATGCCAAGGGGCAGAGGGGACGCTAGCGGCGCCCTCGGCAACCACGGGTCCTCTGCCGGGGGAAGGCTCACCAGCGCCTCCTCGGCAGAGGGCCTACCTCCGGACGACGCCTTGCTCCGTGCGACGCGGGGAGGGGCCTTGCTCCTGGCTCCTCCTACGCAGCCCCCAGTGCGTCTTCCCCGGTGGGAGGGGGGCTGCCGTGATGGGGCCGTCATCCGGTGCTGTGACCTGGTTCACTTGCGACCCATGGTTAGCGTAAGCCTGCTCTTGAGAGATTAGCGGTACCCTGTAGCTGTTGTCGCCGGCGTGGTCAGCGAGGTTCCCGGGTGGCTCCTGGAAGGCCTCAACTTACAGCGTCTCCTCTTCCCAACCCAGCTCGAGAAAAGTGTTGGGGTCATCTTCTGGCGTGTACTCCTGGTCCATCATGCGGGGCACATAGGCCTCCGGTGCCATCGCCCCGGAACCTTCGCTGAAGTGCCCCGCGCTCCATGCTGCCTGGCTCGGAGTGCCGCTCTGAGGGTGGTAGGGCGGCATCCTGCCCGGGCCATGGGCGGCGATGCTCACACCTGCGCCCATTGGAGAAGGCATGGGTGCAGTTGGGTGGCCAGCGTCGTTGGCTGTGTCGATGCCGACGAAACCTCCGGGTGCGCCCGGGGGCGCGCGGGCGCGTCGAGGCCCACCGTGCGATCCGGTCGCAGTCTGAGGTGTAAGCAAGGAGCAGAAAGGTGGCGTACCCCTGGCTGCAGCATCCAATAGCTCGGCGACGCGCTCCAGCAACGCGTCTCGGCCGCTCTCCATCAGTCGGCATCGCAGCAGCTCCCGAGCCACCGTGAGCGCGGCCCTCATGTTTGCTTGTTCCCGTTGGGTGTGCGGCGCCGTGGCCGCAGCGTAGGTTGAGGCCCTTGCGGCTGCCCGTGCTTGCCGTGGAGTAAGGGTGGATGGCGCTTGACCGTGCCGCCCGCGCCCCGCAGCGTTTGGTGGTGCGCGTGCCGCCTGGAGCGCGGGGTCGAGGTCTTCTTGGGCGGACGACGCCGCCTGGGCTGGCCAAGCTGCCCAGTGGTCGGCGTTGGTCCTCGGGTCACCAGAACCGCGGAGTGTCGGCGGATCAGCTGGCGGAAGAGAGGCTCCGGCGCACCCCTACCTGGCGCGCCAAATGTCGGATTTCGGGTTCCGGAAAATCCCTTGAGGTTCAAACACTGGGGTGCGTGATCTCTCCCTCCCCCTAGCTCGCTCTCTCCAAGATCGCCAGGCCTAGCGCGTCGAACCAAGAGAACAAAGGGACATAAGATTTATACTGGTTCGGGCCACCGATGTGGTGTAATACCCTACTGTTGAGGATATAGACCTTAGAGTCACCCGCCAGGAGGGGCCGGGTTACTCATATGGTCATTGCCAGAAGCCCGGTGCTAAGCTTGAAGACGGTGGGCCAAAGATGGGCTTAAGACCCGGATACGGCTTAAGGCCCGTAGTTACAATCATTATTATGGTAGAACTTGTAGTGTAAGGCAAGAGTAATTGAGAGTCCGAGCCGGACACTCTTATGAGCCGGCGGGGACTCTGAGAGCTGCTGGGCGTCAGCCTCCCTATATAAAGGGACGACCCGGCAGCGGTTTTGGGACAGGAAAGATCTCATCAAGAGCCAGGCATTGCAGCTAAGCTCCCTGGCCCTCGAAACCCTAATCAATACCACCTCAACTGGACGTAGGCTTTTACCTTCACCGCAAGGGGCCGAACCAGTATAACCCTCGTGTTCCTTGTCCCGTTAACCCCTTCAAGCTTCCTAGCGGCGATGGCTCCACGACTAAGTCCTAGCTTGAGGACATCTTCCGTGACAATTCCACGACAGCTGACGCCCACCGTGGGGCCAGCGCACGGTGGATTTGAGTTCTTGAAGGGCAGCTTCGAAGGGCTCAAGGGATACGCTGTGGGCCGGATGACCAAGAGTCGTAGCGGAAAGCTCTACATCGACGATGCAAACTGGGGCCCCGACGCCGGCTCAATTGAGTACGGGTACCGGGTCCCCTTCGGCGGAATTCATGTTTTCATTGGCAAGATTGGTGAGCTGGGCCCTGAGCCAGATCTCTGCGTCGTTCTCATCGAGACGGCTCAGCGTGCACGACCCGCCCGGGCCCGGCCTGCCTTAAGGCATGCTTTTGTGGGATGCATCCATGGAGGGCCCTCTGATCAATCTGGATCTGGTGATGAGACGGCCGCCGGCTCTGACGGCGAGTCGTCCACTGATGAGTCAAACTCGTTGTATCAACTTCAAGATGGCAGGCTCATGGGTTGTTCCGATGGTGACAGTATTCCGGACCCGTTTGAGCCGCCAAATCAGGTTGGAGTCTTTATGGCCGGTGCACAGCCTGTTCAGAACCCTGCTGCTGGAGCGGGAAACCCGGTGCCCTCACCGGCTCAGGTGCTAATGGATCTCACGGACAAGATGACGGCCCTGTTAACCGCCACGGTTGACCCGGCGGATCAAGCTCAGCATGATGTGGAGGTGGCACCGTTAAAGTTGGATCTAGTGAAAGCTAAGGAGGATCTGGCAGCAGAAGGGATCAGGATGGCTGCGGAAAGGGCGGCTCTCGACGCCCAAACCTAGTTGATTCAAGCGCAGTCCTTCCGGCTCACGATGGATCAAAACGCGTCCAATGAGGTCCTGAGAAGGAGGCATCAAAAGGCCCAATCTCGACTCCCTCCGGTTTACGATCCACGAAACCTCTTCAACACGCCAGGTGCAGGGTCTAGTAACCCGCCGGGGGTCATAGTGCCCGGATCCGGGACCCCTACTCAGCCACAAGTGATGGGGCCTCCCCAGATGCCCCCTGCCCCGCCTCAGTACGTGCCAATACCACCAGGTCATTATGCCAACCCGCTGGAGAACACGGTCGCCGCGGCAGCACGGCTGGCGGCTCTCCCAATTGACGGCGACTCTCCGACGGCTATTGAAACCCGCCGGGTCAGGGAACTCCTTCAGACGGCACTGGCGCAGCAAGAGGCGTACTCCTACAGCCGGGACAGGATCCACTCGACCCCTCGTCCAGGCCGGAGCCCGAGTTACAGCAGACACATGGTCTCAGCGACCGGCTCAAGTAACGTCCGACGCCATGAACCGCCCCCTGGCCATGGCCCGGCTCATAACGGAGCCTTTCACGCGGCAGGCCAAGACAGAGCGCGGCAAGAGGCGGAACAGGTGCCTCAGCTGACGGCTTACCAAACTCCCCCGGCTTATCCGACGACTTCCGTCGACGGGGGTATCCCTACCAGGACTGGGGGTGTCCCTTGTTTAGTGCCAGCTATCCGCAATGAACGTCTACCCAAGGACTTCAAAGGCCCTAGGAAGGTGCCTAATTACACGGCAGACTTACAACCCGCAGCCTGGATCAAGAGTTATGAGATGGCTATGGAACTACTGGAGGTCAGTGAAGCGGCCATGGCTAAGTACTTCACCATGATGTTAGATGGGACTGCCCGCACTTGGTTGAAAGGGCTACCACCGAATTCCATTGGGTCTTGGGCTGAGCTGAAGGCCCGGTTCATCCAAAACTTCAAGGATACCTGTAGGCAGTCTATGTCAATTGTGGATTTGACTAACTGCAAGCAGCAGGAGGGTGAGTCTAAGACACATTGGGTTCGCCGGGTTAAGGAGATAATACATTCCTCGGATAAGATGGATGTCGGCTCTGCAGTCTTAATGTTGGAGCAGAATTGTCGTTTTGTGCCCCTGAAGATGAAACTCGGGCGGCTTAAGCGCGACTGCAATGATATGGGTACACTGATGGCGGCTCTGGTCAAGTACGCCGATTCTGATGGTACCAAGGACCCCGCTTCAGATGATGAAAGGGCAGGGAAGGGAAAGAAGAACGGCAATGGCAAGGGTCCTCAGCATAACCCGGGAAACCAAGGAGGAGGCAAGCGCAAGGCCGATGGCAGCCTAGAGTTTGTAGCCAACGCCAGCTCACAAGGTAATAACCAGCGGCGCAAGGGGAGGCTTCCTCCCCGAGGCGGCGGGTCAGGCCCGACGCTGGAGCAGCTGTTGAATGAGCCTTGTCCAAGGCATGGCTCTAGAGAGAAGCCAGCGACTCATCTATGGAAGGATTGTGCAATCATGAAGGCCTTTAAGAATTACAATGGCCCGGGCGGCGGCTCAGGCGCCGGCGGCTTTCATGGCCCGGGCGGCGGCTCAAATTCTAATCCTCAGAACGGTCAAGGGGGCTTTAATCAGCAGTCTGGCCAGGGTCATCAACAGCAGCAGGGAGGTTATCAGACCAATCCAAAGCAGCTTAGCGGTGGACAGTATCATGTGTTTACCACCAGTATGTGTAAGCGAGATCAGAAGCTTCATAAGAGGGTTGTGAATGCTGTTGAGCCGGCGGTTCCACGCTACTTACGGTGGTCTGAGCAGCCTATAGTGTGGAGTAGGGAGGATCACCCTCCCCGGGTGGATAATCTAGGTCACTTGGCCCTGGTGGTGGCTCCTCAGGTGGGAGGATATAAGTTCACTAAGGTGCTCATGGATGGAGGCAGCAGCATCAACATCCTCTATTATGAGACATTTCGTCGTATGGGGTTGATTGATAAGAATCTCAGCCAATCAAATACTATTTTCCATGGTGTGGTACCTGGTAAGTCGGCTTATCCAGTCGGCAAGATCGAGTTGGAAGTGGCCTTTGGAGATGAGCACAACTACAGGGTGGAAAAATTGACCTTTGAGGTGGTCAAGATAAGAAGTCCGTACCATGCCATATTTGGGCGGCCGGCTTACGCCAAGTTCATGGCACGGCCGTGTTACGTGTATTTACAGCTCAAGATGCCGGGTCGTAATGGGACCATTACGGTTCATGGAAGCCGGAAGGTGGCCCTGGAGTGTGAGGAAGGCGATGCAGCTTATGCAGAATCTGTTTGTGCAACAGAGGAGTTAAAGTTTTACAAGGACAACGTTGACCCAACAGATATGACCTCTCTGAAAAAGCCGACTACGGAGCATGAGCCGGCAATGAAATTCAAGTCGGCTGATGAGACTAAGCTTGTTGATTTCGTTCCAGGAGATTCATCTCAGCAGTTTAGCATCAGTGCCAATCTGGATCCAAAATAGGAAAGCGCGCTCATCGAGTTCATCCGTGAGAATAGGGACATCTTCGCATGGAAACCTTCTGACATGCCAGGTGTACCTAGAGAACTCGCTGAGCACACTCTCAATGTTGACCCGAAATTTAAGCCGGTCAGGCAGTTCCTTCGACGGTTCAATGAGGAGAGGCGGAAAGCTATTGGTGAAGAGGTGGCCCGGCTCTTGGCGGCCGGGTTTATTGTTGAAGTCTTTCACCCAGAATGGTTAGCTAACCCGGTCCTCGTGCTCAAGAAGAACGGCACTTGGCGGATGTGTGTGGACTACACAGACTTAAACAAGGCGTGTCCGGCTGATCCTTTTGCCCTTCCCCGTATTGATCAAATTATTGATGCTACGGCAGGTTGTGCGCGCTTAAGTTTCTTGTATGCTTATTCCGGATATCATCAGATTAAAATGGCAGTTAAGGACCAGGAGAAGACGGCATTCATCACTCCCTTTGGAGCCTTCTGCTATGTGTCTATGCCCTTTGGACTCAAGTGTGCACAGGCGACTTACCAGCGTTGTGTACAGAACTGTCTTCATAACCAGATTGGGCGCAATGTTCATGCTTATGTGGACGATATTGTGGTTAAGTCCATAAAAGAGGAAACCCTGATAGATGATTTAAGGGAAACCTTTGATAATCTCCGGGTCTACAAGATGATGCTTAACCCGACCAAGTGTGTTTTTGGTGTTCCTGCAGGCAAACTCTTGGGTTTCTTGGTTTCTAACAGAGGCATTGAAGCTAACCCGGAGAATATCAAAGCCATCACCTCCCTGGCTAAGCCGGCGTGTATAAATGATGTTCAGCGCTTGGCGGGTCGCATCGCTGCTTTAAGCCGGTTTATAAGCCGTTTGGGTGAGAAGGCCATGCCATTATATCAGTTGATGAAGAAAACTGATAACTTTGTCTGGAATGATGCAGCTAATACTGCCTTTGAGGATTTGAAGAAGCAGCTGGCAGAGCCCCCAGTCCTTGCTGCTCCGGTTGATAAGGAGCCCTTATTGCTGTATGTGGCTGCTAACACACGAGCCGTCAGTGTGGCCGTGGTGGTGGAGCACAAGGAAGAGGGTAAGGAGCATCCGGTTCAGCGGCCGGTTTATTATGTCAGCGAAGTGCTCATTGAGTCCAAGCAGCGGTATCCGCATTGGTAGAAGCTTGTTTGTGGTGTGTTCATGGCGAGCCGGAAACTTAAGCATTATTTCCAGGGTCATCCCATCACTGTGGTCAGTTCTGCCCCTCTTGGTGATATCATCCAAAACAGAGAGGCCACAGGGAGAGTGGCTAAGTGGGCTATAGAGCTTGGACCTCATGGTCTGAAATACGTGCCACGCACTGCTGTTAAGTCTCAGGCCTTGGTGGATTTCATCAATGATTGGACAGAGTCACAAATGCCCGAGCAAAAGCCGGATAACACATACTGGACTATACACTTTGATGGGTCCAGGCAGTTGGAGGGCTCGGGGGCTGGAGTCGTGTTGGCTTCCCCTAAGGGTGATAAGTTCCATTATGTGCTACAATTGATGTTTCCTTGTACCAACAACACAGCTGAGTACGAGGCCTTGCTCCACGGTCTTCGGATGGCTAAGGAGATGAGCTTGAGCCGGGTAAGGTGTTTCGGTGACTCAGACTTGGTGGCTCTACAAGTATCAGGCAAATGGGACTCTAAGGACCCTCTCATGGCGGCTTATCGCCGCGAAGTTGATGCCATTGTTGGGCACTTTCAGGGCTACCAAGTAGAGCACATTGATCGCA
The DNA here is from genome assembly GCF_018294505.1 of Triticum aestivum. Lineage (NCBI taxonomy): Eukaryota > Viridiplantae > Streptophyta > Magnoliopsida > Poales > Poaceae > Triticum > Triticum aestivum. Next base: position 529,902,810 of record NC_057799.1, read on the forward strand.
GGAAGAACGAGGCGGCTGATGCCCTAAGCCGGCTGGGCTCTCAGCGAAAGCCGGTGCCGCCTAATACTTTCCTGGATGTCCTGTATAACCCTTCTGTTAAGTTGCCTACAGAGGAAGACTTGGCTGTCCCTGACCTGGAGGCACGATTGGTGGCGGCTCTCCACATCATACCGGACTGGACAACGCCCTATCTGGCTTACATGACCCGGGGAGAGTTGCCTGAGGATGAAACATTGGCCAGACAAATAACCCGGCGGGCTAAGTCAATGATTGTTATCGATGGCGAGTTGCATCACCGCAGTGTTACGGGAGCATTCCAGCGTTGTGTCTCCCCTGAGGAAGGTCAAGAGATCTTGCGTGAGATTCATGAAGGGGATTGTGGCCATCACGCCGGCTCAAAATCTCTTGTGGCCAAGGCTTTTCGTCATGGTTTTTATTGTCTGACGGCTCATGCTGATGCGGAGGACTTGGTCAATAAATGTGATGGTTGCCAAAGGTTCTCACGACGGGCTCATGTGCCGGCTCAGGAGCTGAGGATGATCCCAATTACTTGGCCCTTTGCGGTCTGGGGGCTTGATATGGTTGGGCCTTTTAAAAGGTCCAAGGATAAGAAGACCCACCTCTTGGTGGCAGTTGACAAATTTACCAAGTGGGTTGAAGCGGAGCCAGTTAGCAAGTGTGATGCAGCCACGGCGGTTCAATTTATGAAAAAGGTGATTTTTCGCTTTGGCTTTCCGCACAGCATTATAACTGACAATGGCACCAATCTATCCAAAGGCGCCATGGAAGAATTTTGTCAACGAGAGCATATCCGACTTGATGTTTCCTCAGTGGCTCATCCTCAATCCAATGGTCAAGCTGAGAGAGCTAATCAGGAGATTCTGAAGGGCATCAAGCCCCGTCTTTTGGTCCCTTTGCAACGGACGCCGGGTTGTTGGGTGGAGGAGTTGCCCTCCGTGTTATGGAGCATCAACACTACTCCTAACAGGTCTACAGGTTTTACGCCTTTCTTCATGGTTTATGGGGCAGAAGCAGTCCTCCCCAGTGACATCCGTCATGACTCGCCTCGAGTGGCGGCTTATGTTGAGGCGGATAATGAACAGGCGCGCCAAGATGCTCTTGACTTGTTGGACGAACAGCGTGATGTGGCAGCAGCCCGCTCAGCGATTTACCAACAAGACCTGCGCCGTTATCATAGTCGCCGGGTTAAATCCCGGGTCTTCCAGGAAGGCGATCTCATGCTCCGGCTCATCCAAGATCAAACAGATGCGCACAAGCTATCCCCGCCTTGGGAAGGGCCCTTTGTGGTCAGCAAGAATTTGCACAACGGGTCATATTACCTCATTGACATTCGGGAGCACAAAGATTCACGTAAGTCGGAGGAAGAGACCCGTCGGCCGTGGAACATAGCTCAGCTTCGGCCTTACTACACTTGAGCCACCGGCTCTCATAATGTACATATTTCTCTAAGCCATGTATATATCGTGATAAGCAATAAAGCAGGACCTCTGTCCTTTTTTCTCCTCCAAATGTGCATGTGTTGTTTTCATTGCAAGATTACATGATAACTTGAAGGAGGATCCGGCTTATGATCATATTAGAATCTAGCCGTAAGCAATAAGGTCACTTGGGGGCTTCCTGTTCAAACATAGGTCGTATTCGAACCAAAGAGAACATAGCTGTCGATACCCATTTGATTGGCAAAGTGCCGAGCTCATTGGGGAATTTTCTTTGATCATATTTGAATCTTAGTTTAACCCCTTTGAGAACCGACGTGGATCGTATTCGAATCAGCGTCGTTAAACAATTCTTAAAGTCATTTATGGGCTTCCTGTTCAAACATGGGTCGTATTCGAACCAAAGAGAACATAGATGTCGGTACCCTCTTGATTGGCATCGCCACACCCACTGGGGGCTATATGATCGTATTCGAATCCTAGCATAACCCCTTTGGGCCAGGTCTCTGGTCGTATTCGAACCGGAAACCCCTAAGTTCTTCTGCTTTATAGCAAGTTTCTTCTGATTATTTCAAAGTGTGTACGGCCGGGTCTCACTTTGCCGGCTTAACTTTGATTTACAGTGTTAGTTGAACACAATGGGTGTTATTAAGACAGGTAAACCAGAGTTGAGGTATCAACCTTATTACCCGGGTTATTTAAACCGGAAGCATGCTTGCAGGCCGCTAAGTGTGTTATTACGGCTGTATTAAGGACATACTTGAGGACCAGTCTTTTTTGATTCATATCCGGGTTATATATCTAAAACCTATGATTCTCAGCGCGGTAAGCCTAGAGACTTGTGATTTGTCTTATGCAGGATAGTCGAAGGCAACTATTTTGAGCTTAAGGAAAATACATGATTGATTACGACCCGGAGGAATATAAGGAAGACAATTTCAATAGACTTCAGCATTCAATGCGTGCACGATGGCACGACACAGTTAAAGTGTTGACCCTATTCTATTACAAGACTCGTGGAGTCCAAAAGGGTGAGGCATTGTTTGATAAGCCGCCAGCAGAGTTACGACGCTTGCTGGGTTGAAGTCTCCGGCTCGTCCCTCTCTTCTCCTCCGGCTGTTCCCAAGGTCTGGAAAGTCGACGACTTCCAGTCGATGCCGCTCAGAGCTTCGAATTGAGCTTCCTCGTCAATTAACCTGGCCGGGTCAATCTCTGGGGCGAAGGTGTGCTGACGAGCCGGCGGGATTAAGCTGAGGGCTTCATAGCGCGGGGTCGGGATCCTCTGATTTTCCGCATTGTAACCCAGCTGGTACTTGGTCAGATCTGTGTCGTTTCCAATAAGGGTGGCCACCGGGCGCACGATCTTCACGCAGGCGGCAAAGTCTTTTTGGTCGAAGGCCGTGCCGTCTTCCTTCAGACTTGGATAGCCGAGGGCGATGTCCGCCGGGTCTAACTCGGGAAGGAAAGCCTTGGCCCGGCTCAGCGCGGCGATAGCTCCGGCTCTTGCAGAGGCCCGTCGCAGCTCTTGGATACGTTGAGGCAGAACGGCGAGCCGGCGAAGCACTTCCGCCAGGTGAGTCGGCACCTCGTTGGATAGGGCCACCACAGCCAAGGCACGCTGTGACCCGGTGTAGAGTTGGTCCACCAGGGTGTACACGGCCTTCAGCTTGGTTACCACACTCTGGTTGAGGTTGGCACTTCTGGGACCTGTTTAACAGAATAAGATAAGCCGCCGGCAAGGGTGAGTTATGAGATATAAAGACTACAAACTTGATGAAAGCCGGTAAAATGACTTACCGAAGATTTCGGCAACCATCTGGGACACTTGGCGCTTTAAGCCGGAGAGTTCGACGGTCTTCTCTGAGAGAGCCTTCTCCGCCTGTTCGGCCCGGTTCACCAGAGCAGCCTTTTCTTCGGCCCAGGCTCTCCGTTCCGCGTCGAAGTCCGTCTTCAGCTTCTCCTGCGCAGCAATACTGGACACAAATTTAGCATTTGCTTTCCGGGTCTCAGTTTCTTGCGTCTTCAGCCGGGCCTTGAGATCAGAGATATCAGTCTCAAACTTCTTGCCAGCAGCCTGCATAAATTTCCGGGTTATAGCATGAACAGTTATTATACAAATTTAAAGTCCCAAGCGTTTTCCAAGCAAAGACACTTGGCACTTGGGGGCTAATGCATATCGAACGTTCCTATCTACAAACTACCGGTTCATGGAAATAAGCCGGAACTTAAGTCTACAACATACTCAATCATAAGTCGTCGACTTGGGGGCTAGCATGGTAAAGGTAATTATGCAGTAAGTAAGAGGACAGCAGAATAATACCAAAGACTTCTGCTGAATCTGGTTCACCATGGCAATCTCTACGTCCCGGCTCTTGTGCACTTGGCTGACGTAGCCGGAGACGAGCTCTCTGATGCTCAGGTTGGTGTAGTCGGAGAGGTCCAGATTAACCCGGCGGGGCTGTAGCAGCTCCCCCTTGGCAGAACACTTGGCCAATGCAGTAGGTCTCCCCGGCTCAACAAATTTTGTCCGAGTGATTACCACGTCCGGGTCATCTGCTGGTTGAGCCGAGCTGGAGGCCTCCGGGTTAACAGAAGCTTCTGCTATGGGCTTGTTGGTTGGAGCAGCGGCCTCAGGAGCAGAGGCAGCTGGCGGTTCTTGACCTGCTACCTTCGGCTCAAGCAAATCCGGATCTTCGACCGGCTTGGTCTTCTTCGCCCTCTTGGTGAGCTTGGCCTGGGCACTGGAAAGACAGAAAGGTTAAGCACAATAGTGTAAGTAAAGACAAAGTACAACATGAGGTGATTATCATTACCCGGGCACGATCTTGAAAGCCGGTAGGCTTGACTGCATAGAGTCGCCAGAAGAGGGGGAAGTTTCCTGATAATTTGAGTCAAAAGAGTTGAGCGGTTGACGTATAACACCTGCCAAAGGATGAAAAGGGTACAATTTTGAGATCACCTCGGTCCGGCGTTTCCTCGATGCGTCAGGTAACCCGGAGGAGAGGTCAGTGTTTTTGTCGGTCCGGGTGTGCCGCCGGCTCTCATGAACCTGTCGCTTCAAAATAAATTGAGGGTCTTGATAAGATAAAGGATGTGAAAAGCTTACTTTCCGGGTTACCCTTCGGATTTTCAGCCTTGGCAAGGGCTCCGAGTCGGAGGAAAGTATCGTTACCTCTTCAACCACCGGGTTACTTGCTCCGGTGTCGTCCTATTGATGAACAAGTATTGGTAAGGCGGACAGAAATAAACAGCAGATACAACAAGGACTTACAGGCTCAGGGGTTACCTCTGACTCGGAGCTGTCGCTTAGTTGCATCAGCTCTGAAGCAGTAGGTCTGCTTCCTTTCTTGCGAGGGGCGGCTTTCTTGGCGGCTTTCTTCGCCTTCCTGGCCTTCTTGGCTGCCTCGTGGTCATATTTGACCTTCCAGAACTTGTCATCAGCCTGACAAATACAAGGATGATTTCTTAAAGATTCAGATGACGGTTATCTACAGAAGAAGATAAAATGTTCAGATCAGCGGCTTACCGCTGGGGCTGGGTTGATCTTGCAGAAGGGGGCTAACCCGGTCCTCCCGCAGTCTGCCAGGCTCTCGTTCAAGAGAGCCTTGGTCATATCCTCTGCAACATCTTCAGGAAGATCATTGCGGCTGTGTCTCTGGGGGTCATCCTTTCGGCCCGTGTACTCACACATTAAGCCGGGGCGACGGCTCAATGGGATCACCCGCCAGGAGATCCAGACCCGGACCAGATCAATTCCGTTGAGACCATTGCCCAGGAGAGCCTTGATCTTGTTGATGGTGGGGAGCAGAGGTTGGCGTTCCGCCTGAGTTAACTTGTCAGATAGTGGGTGTGTTGGCTCCAGACGCGAGGGGCGAAAGCCGGGCAATGGACTCTCATCAGCCGGTGACGTGTTTTGGCAGTAGAACCACGTCAGATTCCAGTCTTTGGGGTGGCTTGGCGGCTCTGCGTAAGGGAAAAGGCAGTCCCTCCGCCGCTGAATGGAGATGCCGCCTAGCTCCAAACTTGGCCCGTTGGCGCACTCGTTCTGGCGGTTTAAGTAGAAGAGCTCTCTGAAGAGCGGCAAACTGGGCTCTTCTCCAAGGTAAACCTCGCAGAACACTTGGAAATTGCATATGTTGGACACCGAGCTGGGTCCTATATCTTGTGGCCGCAGGTCAAAAAAGTTCAGCACGTCTCTAAAAAACTTTGAGCCGGGTGGTGCGAAGCCCCGGCTCATGTGATCCGCAAAAATGACCACCTCCCCGTCCCTTGGCTGTGGTCTCTCCTCTGATGGGTCAGGGGCACGGTAGGACATGACGTCCTTCTTGGGCAGATAGCCTGACTTGACAAAATCTGCTAAGGTCTCGTTGGTGACATTGGACCTCATCCAATTGCAAGTGATGGAGGCTTTAGGAGATTTGGGAGGCATGATGAAAGTCGGCAGCCTATGATGAAAGGAAACGTCCGGTTTAAGACGGTGGGCCAAAGATGGGCTTAAGACCCGGATACGGCTTAAGGCCCGTAGTTACAATCATTATTATGGTAGAACTTGTAGTGTAAGGCAAGAGTAATTGAGAGTCCGAGCCGGACACTCTTATGAGCCAGCGGGGACTCTGAGAGCTGCTGGGCGTCAGCCTCCCTATATAAAGGGACGACCCGGCAACGGTTTTGGGACAGGAAAGATCTCATCGAGAGCCAGACATTGCAGCTAAGCTCCCTGGCCCTCGAAACCCTAATCAATACCACCTCAACTGGACGTAGGCTTTTACCTTCACCGCAAGGGGCCGAACCAGTATAACCCTCGTGTTCCTTGTCCTGTTAACCCCTGCAAGCTTCCTAGCGGCGATGGCTCCACGACTAAGTCCTAGCTTGAGGACATCTGCCGTGACAATTCCACGACACCTACTATAGTGTGGTGTGGTGGATTGCCTCTTGGGCTGAGGATGAACAGTTACAAGGGAAAACAGCCTCCTGAGGAGAGGTGCTCTTGTGCTTGGTGAGCTGGTGTGGTGTCTCTCCAGCTGATCTCTATCCGTCCCCTGTCTATGGTGGTGGCTAGTCCTACTTATAGAGGCCCTGGTCCTCTTCCCAAATATTGAGTGGGAAGGGATCCCACAATGGCCAAATTCGAAGGGAGACAACTAGTACAAGTTATCCTGACTAAAGGTGGTCTTCGCCTGCCAAAGGCTCTGGTGGTGACGCCGTCTTGGGCTCCACGGTGACCTCCGTCCTGCCATCCTGCTGGTCTTGGTCTCGTAGCACCGATAGGGAAACCTTTGCCTGATGCCTCGGGACTCCTCGCCTGCGCTTGCCTCTTTAGCACCAAAGAGGAAACGAGCACACTGCGCGCGCTGGCGCCCGCCTGGCCTTGGTCGCCATGGCTTACGTCACGGGAACCTCGCGAGGTGCCCCTTTCCTTGATCTCTTCGCCCCTCGTGAGCCAGCCTGGTGAGGCCTCCCCCGAGGAGGTCTTGCGTCGTCCGCCTCGCGAGGCTTGGCCCCTCGCAAGGGTCTTGAGTGTTTGATGGTGAAGATGGGCCATACGGGGCCGCTGGTGGAGCCACGCCGTGGGCCGCAGGCAGGCAAGTCTGGGGACCCCCATTCCCAGAACGCCGATACACATGCCCACCAACGATACGAGATGCATCACCGGAACGGGGGCTAGATGGGAGAACCTTATTTCATCTTTAGGGAGTCGTCGCCGTCTCCCCTTCCTAAGTAGGACACAAACCCTAATAAAACTCGAAAACACATCTAAAAAGGAAGCCCTCCCACCGGCAAGGGTCGTGATCCACCGCTTCCCCATGGCCCTAAGGCCACCGGAGACAAGGCGGACCGGCGCCAGCGGCGGGAGGTGGAGGAACCCTGATTTTTTAGGAGATGGGAATAGTTTGATACTGTGTATTGGAAAACAAACGTATCCGCCGGCCATCCTATATGACCGCCCATGTGACCACACCCTCATTTGCAAACGTCAAATTCATGCAAACACTTGTACGTCAATCATTGAGTACACACAAGAATGAATGTGAACGCACAACTAAAAATTATTCGGGGAGAAAAATAATAGTTTAAGTGTTTAACACAAAATTTATTGGAAGTGCTTAATTCAAACCTAAAATTCAATAATTTCAGTGTGAATTCACATATACTCCACAAAATTATTAGGTAATTGCATGCGCGCCTGTGTATCTCAAAGTTATGTATGTATCTCTACAAAGTTCCCAGAATGTTGTGTGTCTTGTTCCGGGAGGCGAACATCTACTCCGTACTTCTCAAAATCATGTGTGTGGGATGACCCTTCGCCCACATCCTCCAAAATCATATCATGCAAGGTTACACGACGGTTCATCATTATTGAAATATATTGCCCGTCTCTTTTCATCATATCGGTCTTTTGGTTGTATTGGCTAGAGCATGCACTTCTACATAGTAGGCCTGAGGGAGCTACACGTGAGGGAAGTGTTAACGTATAAATGTATTGCCTAGTCTCTTTCATCAGATCGGTCTTTTGGATAAGTTGGCTGGAGCATGAATTCAATATGGTATAGTCTTGAGTTCAAGACCCTGCCAAAGCTATATTAAATAAAACGATTCTGCAGCCTACATCGATCTCACATCCCTAGGCGTGAGGGGGGTGTTTAAATATATTGTCCGTCTCTCTTCATCGGATCGGTCTTTTGATTGCATTGGCTAGAGCATGCACTTCTACATGGTATTGGAGCCAAGAGGTCTTGAGTTTCAGACTCGGCTGGCTGCAATTAAATTGCAGCCCATTTTCGGTCCACGTTTAGGCCTTAGGGAGCATGGAGCATCCACTTCTAGAATCACCTGCCACATTGTTTTTGCATTCCACATCATTGCAGCTCCACGAACTATACCTCGATGAGCTTGGAGCATTTCAAATGTCCTCTCCACATCCTTTCTAACACCTTCTTGCATTTGTGCAAAGAGACTTCTTTTATTGCCTTGGGGATTGGGTATGGTCTTCACAAACGCCGTCCATTAAAGATAGATACCATCTACTAGGTAGTACCCCTAATGTTCTAGTCATACCTGTTTACTGTGTAGGTGCATATCAGAGCATCCCCATCGCAAAGTCTCTTGAACAACGGTTTGCTGAAGCACATTGATGTCATTATGAGTTTCGAACATGCCAAAGAAAGGATATGTTAAATCCACAAGTCTTACGATGACGTTGCTTCAAATATGATGGTGGCCTCCTTGATGTGACCTTGATACTGCCTGCACAAACTTATCAGGCAGCTCTTCCAGTGCCAATGGAAGCAATCGACCGGCCCGAGCATACCTAAAACCCTCTTGATGCTCTAATTGCGAATAGCTTTTTTTGTGTCCTTGGCATTTGGTTCTCTCAGGAACTCTGATCCAAACACCTTCACCGCCTCACAGGCAAATGTCAGATTTGCGTCAATGCATGTGCTCTTTCCCATCCGGACAATCTCATCAACGACATCTCCGATTGTATCATATGCAAGCATCCTCAAACAGTCATCCAATTATGCATAGGAGAGCATAATATCCTACATTTTATCGAACCCTTGAAGTTGAGAATATGCTCCTCTTTCTTCTCCATTTCTTCCTGGATACTCACCATCATGTTAGCATCTTCGTCATCATCGATATCTGAATCCAACGAATCAATGAGCTCCTTGAACATGAATTCATTGAGCTCATTGTAATCAAACTCTTCATTTGATGAATCCATCGTTTGCCTAAAAAATGATTAAAATAATCTAAAAACATGCCCCGCATTTCGTCAAACACATGGAGCGTGAGGTGTATGTTTGGCAGACTAGGAAGTAGCGAGGCTTAGTCCGAGCAGCGACGGATCCGGGGCGACAAAGGACGTCCTGAAAGGACGGGAGGCAATGGTGGCGACACTGTGGGTTGGGAACGATTGCAGTGCTACGTGGAGACGCAGTTGGGCGAGTGTTGGAGACGATTAAGAGGCATTTGAAGTGAGTCCGGCCTGTTGGATCTGACGTGGCGCGTGTGTCCAACGCATCGAGGTGGCCCCAAATCCGCACCGACATATGGGATGGGTTTAGGGGTGCGGGACAGCCCAGACATATGACTACGTTTGGGGGGTTCCTGTTGGGTGGTTGTTTTTGGTCCAGGTGGTGTCTGGATTGTCTGCCCAGATGTTTAGCGGGGGGAGTTGGGATCCGGTTGGAGATGCTCTTACATGTTAGTCTTTACTTGGAGAGATATAATGGAATAGATTTGATCCATCTATCATCTTATGTAAAACTGATGAGATTACCTCTTATATGCACACCTACAATAGGAACAATTATCCTTCTACCCAAGTCTTGTGATGCTACAAGAGTGAAGGACTTTCGGACGGTCAGTCTTATGCATTCTATCGCAAAAGAATGTTTGTAAGTTGTTGTCCCTGCTCGCAAATGGCCTTCGTAAAAAAAATCAATCGATCCAAGACAATTTCCAGCATGTCAAGAATGCTATGCAAAAGGTGCACAAAAACAAGGACCCGACTTTATTGCTGGAATTGGAAAATCTTCAAAGGAGAAACTCAACCCGGACAACCCGACATGGAGACATACCATCCTCCATGTGTCTCCCAGTGATGCAAAGTAGCACCATTGAAATGAGGACAAAACGGAAATGACGTGTTTCATGTCTTCGACGACACCGTCGTGTCACCAATGAGGTTTGGACAAAAACCTAACCCTACCACCACCGGTCAAAAAGGGGGTCTTTGTCCCCTCCTATCGTCGAAGTAGCGGTCTGAGGGAGAGGGGGTCTATTATCCCGCCGAGGAGAAGGTAGATCACCGTCGTAGCTCCCGAGGTAGAAGGATGCTCCAGAGAATGTCTAATAGAACCTTACAACTTCTCAAAAGAAAAGAGAAGCAACCTATGAGTTGGTTGCACTGCATATCCCAGTGTGAAACAAGTTTTTTAGGAAAAGAAATGTTGGTTTTGATCTGACGGCTTAATAGGCAGTTAGATCTATTAGTCTAACAAAAAAGGGAAAAGATAACGATAATGAAAAGGCCCCACGCACCAACGTACGTGGGCTTTTTATCCCAACTAAGGCGCCCTGATCGGGGGCACCCAAACCAACTGATGGTTTAGGTCCCCTGTCGCCAGCGCTAGATAAAGGGGGGTACGAGAGAGGGTTGGCAGCCTGCGCGGTCACAATTCTCGTACGGTTTCACTCCCCTCCCGATATTCTCTCACCCCATCCGATCAGGGGGAGCGCTGCAGCGACGGGAAGACCTACTCCAGCCGTCGCTGCCGTCCCCGGGCAATCCCGGTGGCGTCCTGAAGGAATCAGGACGTCGAGGAGAACCTCTACTTCCACTACATCACCCCTGCATCACGCCTGCGCCGAGCAGGCGATCATGTCCACTCCCGTGACATGTAAAGGATCCCTAAACCCTTCTCTGTTCATGTTGTGAGGTGATCTAGAAGCAATTTGATCCCGCTAATGGCATCCCATAGATGCATAATTAATCCAACAATGGTATCAGTCGCCAATCTTGATTGCAATAGATACCTTTATTGTTGATCAGTAGATCACTATCATGTTTAGATCAATGTCAGGTTTAGGGTTCATGATCAAGATTGAAAGTTTTAGCCCTTGGTTAGCCCAAATATGCATGCTACTGTCTTGATGCCCTCTGTAAATCATCATGTTTTAATTCTAATTTGCTACGGATCACTACTGCCACCTATGTTCATCTTTTTTAATTAATCTAAGTTAAGATCTAATGCTCACCTTCTTGTTAAGTTGATTAAAATTGATCATGTTTAAGTCCTGTTTTCGTATGCATTAGAAAAATAGAAGGCAGAGGGATACACTCAAGTCAACAGTAGCAACCCCTCATGTTTACGAACCCTAGAATTTATCCCCAATTTCGGTAGAACCCTAATTTTTCAATTAGGCATGTTTTTCACCAATTAAGCACTGATGAATACGATTTTGGGGAGAATGAGGACAAATGCTCACCAAATGCACCGCGTAGCCGCCTTTTCCCTTCGGGGCTCGCACAGCGCCCACCGTTGTGCGAGGGCGGAGACGCCGCGACGCCGTCGTGCCCTGGCCGACGCGCGGAATGCTCCGGCGCCTTGCCGCCGCTCTTACGGACGCGCACGTGTACGGGCAGTCGCCCTGCACGCCGCCGTCGACCTCTTCATGACGCGGTGGCCAGCACCCCCTCTTGCCCCCTTGATGTGCCATGCGCACAGACGCCGGAGCCACGCTCGACGGAGAAGCGCACGGGAATGACTCCGCTGCACGCTCCTCCGGCAAGCGCAGCCGCCACGCCGCCATGGCCGGTGCACCTCGAACCACCGCTGAACGCCGTCGCCGCTCTCGGGAGCGAGAAATGCGGGGGAGGAGGGGCAGAATGACCTAGGGTTGGCTCTGTGCAGCTGTTTTGTTCCGACCACGACAGTCTGATTCGATCGAGCGGCTCACAGCGACGCGGAGCACCGGCTCGGGCCTTCGGGCGCTCAATGGGCCAATTTTGATCGTGTGCTGCAGCCCAGGTTGCCTTAGCCCAGCGCGTTTTTTTTCTCTATACGGTTTTCGCTGCTGGGTCGGGCCGTGGTATAACCGTGGGCATTTTTGGGCCGAAATACTTTTGGCTATTTCTCTATATATTTCCAGAGCGTTTAAGTTCATAGTTATTATGTTTTGCACTGTTTAAAACTGAAAATGACTAAAAATATAATGAACACATTATTATTCTGGGTAAAATTGAACCAACGAGATATTTTGTTCAGGATTTATTATGTCTTTTCATGATGAATTTTTTAGACATCAAGAATAATGATATTTTTCTTATGTTGATGTCTAAATTGAGAATGAAATGTCTCTGATTTTAATTCGGACCAACGTTGTTTTATTATTATGAGTCATCACTTATGATATTTTAATTCCATGTTTTTTCTGCCCAACGGTGTTTTGACATGGAGTTAAAATTAAATACATGGCATGTCTATTTTATTTTGCCAACGTAAAATTTCATATTCATGTCAGTTACTCATAAACTCTTTCATGTCCATTACAGCTTCCGCTGCGTTTACTGTCGAACCGTTGATAGGTAGTAACTTCCCTCGTTGGAAGAACTCGATGGAATTATGCCTAGCCGTCCATCAGTTTGATTATGCTTTACGGCAGGATAAACCCGTGGCTCACGTTGCTGGTGTCACGGGGTATGCTGAACTAAAGAAAACTTATGATTCCAAGATGGAGATATGGGAAAAGTCAAATCACATTGCTATGCTTGTGATGAGATCATCCATATCACCTGACATCATTGGGGCACTACCCAAGAAAGATACTCCTAAGGAATTCATGACAGCCCTGGAGGAGCAATTCAAAGGCTCTGACAAGGTTTATGCACAAGAACTTTTTCACAAGCTCCTTGGAAAATATAATAATGATGGTGATGTCAGGGCTCACATTTTAAAGATGGTGAATGCTTGTAACAAATTGAAGGCATTACAATGTGAGCTCAATGACAATCTCCTTGTCATCATGATCTTGGACTCCCTCCCTGAAGAGTTTGATCAATTTAAGATTAACTATAACTCTCTTAAAGAGAAATGGACAATCGCGGAGATATCTCCAAGGATTGTCGAGGAAGAAGAGAGGATTAAGAGGCAACGAAAGGATCAAGCCTTTTTGGTTGGTTCCTCCAAGAGAAAACACGATGGAGCAAGCTCTTCGAAGCAACAGCCTCAAAAGAAGTTCTTTAAGAAAAATTCATCAAACTCATATAAAGCAAAGGAGAAGGTGGACGATAAGCCTAAAGACACCAAGTGCAACTTCTGCAAGCATGAGGGTCATTATCAGAAAGACTGTCCAGAATTTCCCAAATGGTTGATGAAGAAAGGTACTGATGAAATTACTTTCGTTGATCAAATGGTATATGTTGATTACTCTAGTACCTCTTGGTGGATTGATTCAGGTGCAACTTCTCATGTTGCCAATTCTATGCAGGACTCAAATATAATCCAAACCATGGCAAGGGGGGCAAGAAGACTTAAGGTGGCAAATGGAGTCGAAGTTGATGTTGAAGCCATAGGGTCAATCACCTTACAACTCCACACTGGCTTCCGTCTTCATTTAAATAATGTTCTTTATGTCCCTACCTTAAGTAGGAATTTGATTTCTGTCTCTTGCCTAGATGATAACATGTTTGAGAGCAAGTTTGGGAACAAACAATTTGTTTTGAATTATTGTAATAAGAACGTAGGTCTCGGCGTCAGACGAGGCCAATTATATATGTTATCATTGAATGATTCTATCCTGCATGTGAGTGATGTATGTAATATTGAGAAGAAATGGAAGGGTACGAGTACCTCTTCGAAATTGTGGCACTGTCATTTAGGCCACATTTCGAGGGGGGGAATTGAAAGACTTATTAAAAATGACGTACTCCTTCCATTAGACTTCTCTGATGCAGACAAATGCATTGACTGTATAAAAGGTAAATACGCAAAAACGATTAAGAAAGGAGCGGTAAGAGCCACGGGTGTCCTTGAACTCATACACACTGACATATGTGGACCCCTTAATGTTAAGTCTATGGATGGTTTTGATTCGTTCATTACCTTCACAGACGACTTTTCTCGATACGGATATATTTATCCTATACGTGATCGATCGGAAGCTTTGGACAAATTCAAAGTGTTCAAAGCCGAAGTTGAGAACCAACTAAACGCTAAAATAAAAGTTGTACGATCAGATCGCGGGGGAGAGTATTATGGTAGGCATGCCCCTTATAGGCAAATTCCAGGACCTTTTGCTAAGTTTCTCTCTGAGAATGGAATTGTTGCCCAGTATTCAATGCCTGGTGAACCTCAACAAAATGGCGTGGCTGAACGCCGAAACCGCACACTTATGGACATGGTGCGAAGCATGCTTAGTCATGCAAGTTTACCAGTCAGCCTATGGATGGAGGCATTAAAGACGGCCGCACATGTGCTAAATCTCGCTCCTACTAAAGCAGCACCGAACACACCTTACGAGATGTGGACGGGAAAGAAACCGAGCTTGAATTACTTACGTGTATGGGGTTGTCCCGCTGAGGCTAGAATTTTCAATCCATAACTTAAGAAATTAGATCCAAAGACAGTTAGTTGTTTCTTCATTGGATACCCTCATAGGGGAAAGGGATATCATTTCTATTGTCCGAGTCACACCACCAAGTATGTGGAGACTCGACAAGCAGTATTTTTTGAGGATAACGAAGCCACCGAAATAAGGGAGATCAATCTTGAGGAGAAACGGGTGTGTGTTCCATCCCCGACTATCCAAGAGATTGTTTTGCCACTACAAAGTGTAGTGGCGTCTCAAGCTAATCCTCAATTTAGTACTTCAGTTCCTGAGGCTGATGGTGATCCTGAGACTAATGTCAATCCAGAACGTGAAGAGGATCACCAGTCGCGTAATGAAGATGACCCTCAGAACAATGATGCCCCTCCACCACCTCCTCCTGTGGGCAGGCCATGTCGTGAGAGAAAGAAAGCCATATCAGATGATTATATCACATACTTGCTTGAGGATATGAATGATCTGGGAAAGGTGGAGGATCCAACCTCTTTTAAGGAAGCCATTAAAAGCGAAAATTCGTCCAAGTGGTTGGTTTCCATGGAAGACGAGTTGAAGTCTATGGGCTCAAACGACGTTTGGGACTTAGTAGAAGTTCCCGATGGAGCTAAGAAAGTAGGCTGTAAGTGGGTCTACAAAACCAAGTATAATTCCAAAGGGATGTAGGGGATCGTTGCAGAAATTAAAAAAATTCTACGCATCACCAAGATCAATCTATGGAGTTTACTAGCAACGAGAGGGGAGGAGTGCATCTACATACCCTTGTAGATCGCGAGCGGAAGCATTCAAGAGAACGGGGTTGATGGAGTCGTACTCGTCGTGATCCAAATCACCGATGATCCTAGCGCCGAACGGACGGCACCTCCGCGTTCAACACACGTACGGAGCGGAGACATCTCCTCCTTCTTGATCCAGCAAGGGGGAAGGAGAAGTTGATGGAGATCCATCAGCACGACGGTGTGGTGGTGGAAGCAGCGGGATTCCAGCAGGACTTCGCCAAGCGCTACTGGAGGAGGAAGAGGTGTCACGGGAGGGAGAGGGAGGCGCCAGGGCTTAGGGTGCGGCTGCCCTCCCTCCCCTCCACTATATATAGGGGCTAGGGGGCGCATGCCCCCCTTGGAGATCCCATCTAGAGGGGGGGCGGCGGCCCCTCGGGGGGCAACGGCCCCCTTAGGGTTTCCAACCAGGGAGGCGCATGTCCCCTCGGGGGGCAACGGCCCCCTAGGGTTTCCAACCCTAGGCGCCTTGGGCCCTTGGGTGGGGCGCACCAGCCCACCAGGGGCTGGTTCCCACGCCACTTTAGCCCATGGGGCCCTCCGGGATAGGTGGCCCTGAGAGGGAGAGGTTGGGGAAGACTCCGTCCAGCAGCATCACAACTTTATTTTCCTGTCACGTTGATTCTCAACCTCACTCTGAAATTCCTTGAACTTTTCAAAGGTCTCAGACTTGTGTTTCATCAAGTAGACATACCCATATCTACTCAAGTCATCAGTGAGGGTTAGAACATAACGATAGCCTACGCGAGCCTCAACGCTCATTGGACCGCACACATTAGTA
Organism: Triticum aestivum; assembly: GCF_018294505.1. Classification (NCBI taxonomy): domain Eukaryota; kingdom Viridiplantae; phylum Streptophyta; class Magnoliopsida; order Poales; family Poaceae; genus Triticum; species Triticum aestivum. Next base: position 529,918,934 of record NC_057799.1, read on the forward strand.
TGTATGATTTCCAATAAGTTGGTTGCTCGCTCCATTGTTCCGGAGAACGGAGTCTTGGTCATTTTGCCCATGAGGCATGGTTCGCACGTGTCAAATGATTCATAATCAAGAGACTCCAAAAGTCCATCTGCATGGAGTTTCTTCATGCGTTTGACACCAATGTGACCAAGGCGGCAGTGCCACAAGTATGTGGGACTATCATTATCAACCTTACATTTCTTGGCATTCACACTATGAATATGTGTAACATCACGTTCAAGATTCATTAAGAATAAACCATTGACCAGCGGGGCATGACCATAAAACATATCTCTCATATAAATAGAACAACCATTATTCTCGGATTTAAATGAGTAGCCATCTCGCATCAAACGAGATCCAGATACAATGTTCGTGCTCAAAGCAGGCACTAAATAACAATTATTGAGGTTTAAAACTAATCCCGTAGGTAAATGTGGAGGTAGCGTGCCGACGGTGATCACATCGACCTTGGAACCATTCCCGACGTGCATCGTCACCTCGTCCTTCGCCAGTCTCCGCTTATTCCGCAGCTCCTGCTTTGAGTTACAAATATGAGCAACCGCACCGATATCAAATACCCAGGAGCTACTACGAGCGCTGGTTAGGTACACATCAATAACATGTATATCACATATACCTTTGGTATTGCCGGCCTTCTTATCCGCTAAGTACTTGGGGCAGTTCCGCTTCCAGTGACCGTTTCCCTTGTAATAAAAGCACTCAGTCTCAGGCTTGGGTCCATTCTTTGTCTTCGTCCCGGCAGCTTTCTTACCGGGCGCGGCAACTCCCTTGTCGTCTTTCTTGAAGTTTTTCTTACCCTTGCCTTTCTTGAACTTAGTGGTTTTATTCACCATCAACACTTGATGTTCCTTTTTGATCTCCACCTCCGCTGATTTCAGCATTGAATATACCACAGGAATGGTCTTCTCCATCCCCTGCATATTGAAGTTCATCACAAAGCTCTTGTAGCTAGGTGGGAGCGACTGAAGGATTCTGTCAACGACCGCGTCATCCGGGAGATTAACTCCCAGCTGAGACAAGCGGTTGTGCAACCCAGACATTTTGAGTATGTGTTCGCTGACGGAACTATTCTCCTCCATCTTACAACTGTAGAACTTGTCGGAGACTTCATATCTCTCGACCCGGGCATGAGCTTGGAAAACCATTTTCAGCTCTTGGAACATCTCATATGCTCCGTGCTGCTCGAAACGCTTTTGGAGCCCCGGTTCTAAGCTGTAAAGCATGCCGCACTGAACCAGGGAGTAATCATCAACACGTGTTTGCCAGGCGTTCATAACGTCTTGGTTTGCTGGGACGGGTGCTTCACCTAGCGGTGCTTCAAGGATATATGCTTTCTTGGCAGCTATGAGGATGATCCTCAAGTTTCGGACCCAGTCCGTATAGTTGCTGCCATCGTCTTTCAGCTTGGTTTTCTCTAGGAACGCATTGAAGTTGAGGTTGACATTAGTGTGGGCCATTTGATCTACAAGACATATTGTAAAGATTTTAGACTAAGTTCATGATAATTAAGTTCATCTAATCAAATTATTAATGAACTCCCTCTCAGACAGACATCCCTCTAGTCATCTAAGTGATACATGATCCGAGTCAACTAGGCCATGTCCGATCATCCCGTGAGACGGACTATTCATCATCGGTGAACATCTTCATGTTGATCGTATCTGCTATACGACTCATGTTCGACCTTTCGGTCTCTTGTGTTCCGAGGCCATGTCTGTACATGCTAGGCTCGTCAAGTCAACCTAAGTCTATTGTGTGTGTAAATCTGGCTTACACCCGTTGTATGCGAACGTTAGAACCTATCACACCCGATCATCACGTGGTGCTTCAGAACAACGAACCTTCGCAACGGTGCATAGTTAGGGGGAACACTTTCTTGAAATTTTAGCGAGGGATCATCTTATTTATGCTACCGTCGTTCTAAGAAAATAAGATGTAAAACATGATAAACATCACATGCAATCAAATAGTGACATGATATGGCCAATATCATTTTGCTCCTTTTGATCTCCATCTTCGGGGCGCCATGATCATCATCGTCACCGGCATGACACCATGATCTCCATCATCATGATCTCCATCATCGTGTCTTCATGAAGTTGTCTCGCCAACTATTACTTCTACTACTATGGCTAACGGTTAGCAATAAAGTAAAGTAATTACATGACGTTCCAGTTGACACGCAGGTCATAAATAAATTAAGACAACTCCTATGGCTCCTGCCGGTTGTCATACTCATCGACATGCAAGTTGTGATTCCTATTACAAGAACATGATCAATCTCATACATCACATATATCATTCATCACATCCTTCTGGCTATATCACATCACATGACACTTGCTGCAAAAACAAGTTAGACGTGCTCTAATTGTTGTTGCAAATTTTTACGTGGCTGCTATAGGTTTCTAGCAAGAACGTTTCTTACCTACGCCAAAACCACAACGTGATATGCCAATTTCTATTTACCCTTCATAAGGACCCTTTTCATCGAATCCGATCCGACTAAAGTGGGAGAGACAGACACCCGCTAGCCACCTTATGCAACTAGTGCATGTCAGTCGGTGGAACCTGTCTCACGTAAGCGTACGTGTAAGGTCGGTCCGGGCCGCTTCATCGCACGATGGCGCCGAATCAAGATAAGACTAGTAACGGCAAGTAAATTGACAAAATCGACGCCCACAACAACTTGTGTTCTACTCGTGCATAGAAACTACGCATAGACCTAGCTCATGATGCCACTGTAGGGGATCGTTGCAGAAAATAAAAAAATTCTACGCATCACCAAGATCAATCTATGGAGTTTACTAGCAACGAGAGGGGAGGAGTGCATCTACATACCCTTGTAGATCGCGAGCGGAAGCGTTCAAGAGAACGGGGTTGATGGAGTCGTACTCGTCGTGATCCAAATCACCGATGATCCTAGCGCCGAACGGACGGCACCTCCGCGTTCAACACACGTACGGAGCGGAGACGTCTCCTCCTTCTTGATCCAGCAAGGGGGAAGGAGAAGTTGATGGAGATCCAGCAGCACGACGGTGTGGTGGTGGAAGCAGCGGGATTCCAGCAGGGCTTCGCCAAGCGCTACTGGAGGAGGAAGAGGTGTCACGCGAGGGAGAGGGAGGCGCCAGGGCTTAGGGTGCGGCTGCCCTCCCTCCCCTCCACTATATATAGGGGCTGGGGGCGCATGCCCCCCTTGGAGATCCCATCTAGAGGGGGCGGCGGCCCCTCGGGGGGCAACGGCCCCCTTAGGGTTTCCAACCAGGGGGGCGCATGCCCCCTTGGGGGGCAACGGCCCCCTAGGGTTTCCAACCCTAGGCGCCTTGGGCCCTTGGGTGGGGCGCACCAGCCCACCAGGGGCTGGTTCCCACGCCACTTCAGCCCATGGGGCCCTCCGGGATAGGTGGCCCTGAGAGGGAGAGGTTGGGGAAGACTCCGTCCAGCAGCATCACAACGGCGTGGTGGTGGTGGAGGAGCGTGGCAATCCTGCAGGGCTTCCCCAAGCACCGCGGGAGAGGAGGAGGAAGATGGGTAGGGCTGAGCCATGAGGGAGATGCGTTCTCGTGTGTATGGCAGCCCCAAAACCCCAATATATATAGGGGAGGGGGAGGGCTGCGCCCCCATCTAGGGTCCCCCCCCCCAAGGGGTGCGGCCAGCCCTAGATGGGGCTTGGGGGGCGGCCAAGGGGGGAGAGAGAGGGGGGAGCCCCACTAGATGGGCCTTAGGCCCATCTGAGCCTAGGGTTTCCCCCTTCCCCCCCTTCCTGCGCCCTGGGCCTCTTGTGGGGGGGCGCACCAGCCCACCTGAGGCTGGTCCCCTCCCACACTTGGCCCACGCAGCCCTCTGGGGCCGGTGGCCCCACCTGGTGGACCCCCGGGACCCTCCCGGTGGTCCCGGTACATTACCGATAGCACCCGAAACTTTTCCGGTGACCAAAACAGGACTTCCCATATATAAATCTTTACCTCCGGACCATTCCGGAACTCCTCGTGACGTCCCGGATCTCATCCGGGACTCCGTACAACATTCGGTAACCACATACAAACTTCCTTTATAACCCTAGCGTCATCGAACCTTAAGTGTGTAGACCCTACGGGTTCGGGAACCATGCAGACATGACCGAGACGTTTTCGGCCAATAACCAACAGCGGGATCTGGATACCCATGTTGGCTCCCACATGTTCCACGATGATCTCCTCGGATGAACCACGAGGTCGGGGATTCAATCAATCCCCTATTCAATTCCCTTTGTCTATCGGTATGCTACTTGCCCGAGATTCGATCGTCGGTATCCCGATACCTTGTTCAATCTCGTTACCGGCAAGTCTCTTTACTCGTTCCATAACTCACATCATCCCGTGATCAACTCCTTGGTCACATTGTGCACATTATGATGATGTCCTACCGAGTGGGCCCAGAGATACCTCTCCGTTTACACGGAGTGACAAATCCCAGTCTCGATTCGTGCCAACCCAACAGACACTTTCGGAGATACCTGTAGTGCACCTTTATAGCCACCCAATTACGTTGTGACGTTTGGTACACCCAAAGCATTCCTACGGTATCCGGGAGTTGCACAATCTCATGGTCTAAGGAAATGATACTTGACATTAGAAAAGCTCTGAGCAAACGAACTACACGATCTTGTGCTAGGCTTAGGATTGGGTCTTGTCCATCACATCATTCTCCTAATGATGTGATCCCGTTATCAACGACATCCAATGTCCATGGTCAGGAAACCGTAACCATCTATTGATCAACGAGCTAGTCAACTAGAGGCTTACTAGGGACATGGTGTTGTCTATGTATCCACACATGTATCTGAGTTTCCTATCAATACAATTCTAGCATGGATAATAAATGATTATCATGAACAAGGAAATATAATAATAACCTATTTATTATTGCCTCTAGGGCATATTTCCAACAGTCTCCCACTTGCACTAGAGTCAATAATCTAGTCCACATCACCATGTGATTAACACTCATAGGTCACATCACCATGTGACCAACATCCAAAGAGTTTACTAGAGTCAACAATCTATCTCACATCACTATGTGATTAACACTCAATGAGTTCTGGTTTGTTCATGTTATGCTTGTGAGAGAGGTTATTAGTCAATGGGTCTGAACCTTTCAGATCCGTGTGTGCTTTACGAATATCTATGTCATCTTGTGGATGCTACCACGCGCTACTTGGAGCCATTTCAAATAATTGCTCTACTATACGAATCCAGTTTACTACTCAGAGTCATCCGGATTAGTGTCAAAGTTCGCATCGACGTAACCCTTTACGACGAACTCCTTTTCACCTCCATAATCGAGAAAATTCCTTAGTCCACTAGATACTAAGGATAAGTTCGACCGCTGTCATGTGATCCATTCCCGGATCACTATTGTACCCCTTGACCAACTCATGGCAAGGCACACTTCATGTGTGGTACACAGCATAGCATACTATAGAGCCTACGTCTAAAGCATAGGGGACGACCTTCGTCCTTTCTCTCTCTTCTGCTGTGGTCAGGTCTTGAGTCTTACTCAATACTCACACCTTGTAACACAGCTAAGAACTCCTTCTTTGCTGATCTATTTTGAACTCTTTCAAAATCATGTCAAGGTGTGCGTTCTTTGAAAGTATCATCAGGCGTCTTGATCTATCTCTATAGATCTTGATGCCCAATATGTAAGCAGCTTTATCCAGGTCTTCCTTTGAAAAACTCCTTTCAAACAACCCTTTATGCTTTCCAGAAATTCTACATCATTTCGGATCAACAATATGTCATTCACATATACTTATCAGAAATGTTGCAGCGCTCCCACTCACTTTATTGTAAATACAAGTTTCTAACAAACTTTGTATAAACCCAAAAACTTTGATCACTCCATCAAAGCGTATATTCTGACTCCGAGATGCTTGCTCTAGTCCATGGAAGGATCGCTGGAGCTAGCATACCTTTTAGCATCCTTAGGATCGACAAAAACTTTCTGATTGTATCACATACAACCTTTCCTTACGAAACTGGTAAGGAAACTTATTTCGACATCCATCTGCCAGATTTCATAAATGCAGCTAATGCTAACATGATTCCGACGGACTTAAGCATCGCTACGGATGAGAAAATCTCATCGTAGTCAACTCCTTGAACTTGTGAAAATACTCTTTGCCACAAGTCGAGCTTCATAGACGGTAACATTACTGTCCACGTCCGTCTTCTTCTTAAAGATCCATTTATCTCGGATTTCATGGCTTCTAACCATTTGTCGGAATATGGGCCCACCATCGCTTCTCCATAGCTCGTAGGTTCAGTATTGTCCAACAACATGATATCTCAGACAGGATCACGTACCACTCTGAAGTAGCACGCATCCTCGTCGTCCTACGAGGTTTGGTGGTGACTTGATCCGAAGTTTCATGATCACTATCATAAGCTTCCACTTCAATTGGTGTAGGTGCCACAGGAACAACTTCCTGTGCCCTGCTACACACTAGTTGAAGTGACGGTTCAATAACCTTATCAAGTCTCCACCATCCTCCCACTCAATTCTTTCGAGAGAAACTTTTCCTCGAGAAAGGACCCGTTTCTAGAAGCAATTACTTTTGCTTCCAGATCTGAAATAGGAGGTATACCCAACTGTTTTGGGTATTCTATGAAGATGCATTTATCCGCTTTGGGTTCGAGCTTATCAGCCTGAAACTTTTTCACATAAGCATCGCAGCCCCAAACTTTTAAGAAACGACAACTTAGGTTTCTCTAAACGGTGTCGTCTCAACGGAATTGCGTGGTGCCCCTTTTAAAGTGAATGCGGTTATCTCTAATGCCTAACCCATAAACTATAGTGGTAATTTGATAAGAGACATCATGGCATGCACCATATCCAACAGGGTGCAGTTATGATGTTCGGACACACCATCACACTGTGGTGTTCCAGGCGGTATTAATTGTGAAACACTTTCCACAATGTCTTAATTGTGTGCCAAACTCGTAACTCAGATACTCATCTCTATGATCATATCACAGACATTTTATCCTCTTGTCACGACGATCTTCAACTTCACTCTGAAATTACTTGAACCTTTCAATAATTCAGACTTGTGTTTCATCAAGTAAATACACTCAGCATCTACTCAAATCATCTGTGAAGTAAGAACATAACGATATCCACTGCATGCCTCAGCACTCATTGGACTGCATACATCAAAATGTATTACTTCCAATAAGTTGCTCTCTTGTTCCATCTTACTGAAAACGAGGCCTTTCAGTCATCTTGCCCATGTGGTATGATTTGCATGTCTCAAGTGATTCAAAATCAAGTGAGTCCAAACGATCCATCTGCATGGAGTTTCTTCATGCATATATACCAATAGACATGGTTCGCATGTCTCAATCTTTTCAAAACGACTGAGTCCAAAGATCCATCTACATGGAGCTTATTCATGCGTTCTATACCAATATGACTCAAATGGCAGTGCCACAAGTATGTGGTACTATCATTACTATTTTATATCTTTTGGCACGAACATGTGTATCACTGCGATCGAGATTCATTTTAGGTGCAAGACCATTGAAGGTATTATTCAAATAAATAGAGTAACCATTCTTTTCCTTAAATGAATAACCGTATTGCGATAAACATAATCCAATCATGCTCAACGCAAACACCAAATCTCGATGGTAGAGGGAGCATGCGCTGCTTGATCACATCAACCTTGGAAACACTTCCAACACATATCGTCATCTCACCTTTAGCTAGTCTCCGTTTATTCCGCAGCTTTTATTTCGAGTTACTAACACTTAGCAACCGAACCGGTATCTAATACCCTGGTGCTGCTAGGAGTACTAGTAAAGTACACATTCATATAATGTATATCCAATATACTTCTGTCGACCTTGCCTGCCTTCTCATCTACCAAGTATCTAGGGTAGTTCTGCTTCAGTGACCGTTCCCCTCATTACAGAAGCACTTAGTCTCGGGTTTGGGTTCAACCTTGGGATTCTTCACTAGAGCAGCAAATGATTTGCTGTTTCATGAAGTATCCCTTTTGCCCTTGCCCTTCTAGAAACTAGTGGTTTTACTAACCATCAACAATTGATGCTCCTTCTTGATTTCTACTTTCGCGGTGTCAAACATCACGAGTTGCTCAAGGATCATCATATCTATCCCTGATATGTTATAGTTCATCACGAAGCTCTAATAGCTTGGTGGCAGTGACTGTGGAGAATCATCACTATCTCATCTGGAAGATTAACTCCCACTTGATTCAAGTGATTGTAGTACTCAGACAATCTGAGCACATGCTCAACGATTGAGCTTTTCTCCCTTAGTTTGCAGGCTTAAGAAACTTGTCAGGGGTCTCATACCTCTTGACGTGGGCACTAGTCTGAAATCCCAATTTCAGTCTTCGGAACATCTCACATGTTCTGCGACGTTTCAAAACATCTTTGGTGCCACAATTCTAAACCGTTAGCATTACGCACTGAACTATCACGTAGTCATCAAAACGTGTATGTCAGATGTTTCGCAACATCTACAGACGACGCTGAGGTTCAGCACACCGAGCGGTGCATTAAGGACATAAGCCTTCTGTGCAGCAATGAGGACAATCCTCAGTTCACGGACCCAGTCCGCATAATTGCTACTATCAACTTTCAACTAAATTTTCTCTAGGAACATATCTTAAACAGTAGAACTAAAGCGCAAGCTATGACATAATTTGCAAAGACTTTTTGACTATGTTCATGATAATGAAGTTCATCTGATTATTTAATGAACTCCCACTCAGATAGACATCCCTCTAGTCATCTAAGTGATACATGATCCGAGTCAAACTAGGCCGTGTCCGATCATCACGTGAGACGGACTAGTCATCATCGGTGAACATCTCCATGTTGATCGTATCTACTATACGACTCATGTTCGACCTTTCGGTCTCTTGTGTTCCGAGGCCATGTCTGTACATGCTAGGCTCGTCAAGTCAACCTAAGTGTTTCGCATGTGTTCCGAGGCCATGTCTGTACATGCTAGGCTCGTCAACACCCGTTGTATTCGAACGTTAGAATCTATCACACCCGATCATCACATGGTGCTTCGAAACAACGAACCTTCGCAACGGTGCACAGTTAGGGGGAACACGTCTCTTGAAATTTTAGTGAGGGATCATCTTATTTAAGCTACCGTCGTTCTAAGCAAATAAGATGCATAACATGATAAACATCACATGCAATCAAATAGTGACATGATATGGCCAATATCATTTTGCTCCTTTGATCTCCATCTTCGGGGCACTATGATCATCTTTGTCACCGGCATGACACCATGATCTCCATCATTGTGTCTTCATGAAGTTGTCACGCCAACGATTACTTCTACTTCTATGGCTAACGTGCTTAGCAATAAAGTAAAGTAATTTACATGGCGTTATTCAATGACACGCAGGTCATACAAAAAATAAAGACAACTCCTATGGCTCCTGCCGGTTGTCATACTCATCGACATGCAAGTCGTGATTCCTATTACAAGAATATGATCAATCTCATACATCACATATATCATTCATCACATCTTTTGGCCATATCACATCACATAGCACATGCTGCAAAAACAAGTTAGACGTCCTCTAATTGTTGTTGCAAGTTTTTACGTGGCTTGTATAGGTTTCTAGCAAGAACGTTTCTTACCTACGTAAAACCACAACGTGATATGCCAATTTCTATTTACCCTTCATAAGGACCCTTTTCATCGAATCCGTACCGACTAAAGTGGGAGAGACAGACACCCGCTAGCCACCTTATGCAACTGGTGCATGTCAGTCGGTGGAACCTGTCTCACGTAAGCGTACGTGTAAGGTCGGTCCGGGCCGCTTCATCCCACAATGCCGCGGAAACAAGATAAGACTAGTAGCGGCAAGAAGAATTGGCAACATCTACGCCCACAACTGCTTTGTGTTCTACTCGTGCATAGAAACTACGCATAGACCTAGCTCACGATGCCACTGTTAGGGAACGTAGCAGAAATTCAAAATTTTCTACGCATCACGAAGATCAATCTATGGAGTAATCTAGCAACGAGGGGAAGGGGAGTGCATCTACATACCATTGTAGATCGCGATGCGGAAGCGTTGCAAGAACGCGGATGAAGGAGTCGTACTCGTAGCGATTCAGATCGCGGTTGATTCCGATCTAATCGCCGAACCACGGCGCCTCCGCGTTCAACACACGTGCAGCCCGGTGACGTCTCCCACGCCTTGATCCAGCAAGGAGAGAGGGAGAGGTTGGGGAAGACTCCGTCCAGCAGCAGCACGACGGCGTGGTGGTGGTGGAGGAGCGTGGCAATCCTGCAGGGCTTCGCCAAGCACCGCGGGAGAGGAGGAGGAAGAGGGGTAGGGCTGCGCCATGAGGGAGATGCGTTCTCGTGTGTATGGCAGCCCCAAAACCCCAATATATATAGGGGAGGGGGAGGGCTGCGCCCCCATCTAGGGTTCCCCCCCCCCAAGGGGTGCGGCCAGCCCTAGATGGGGCTTGGGGGCGGCCAAGGGGGGGGGAGAGAGGGGGGCGCCCCACTAGATGGGCCTTAGGCCCATCTGAGCCTAGGGTTTCCCCCTTCCCCCCCTTCCTGCGCCCTGGGCCTCTTGTGGGGGGCGCACCAGCCCACCTGGGGCTGGTCCCCTCCCACACTTGGCCCACGCAGCCCTCTGGGGCCGGTGGCCCCACCTGGTGGACCCCCGGGACCCTCCCGGTGGTCCCGGTACATTACCGATAGCACCCGAAACTTTTCCGGTGACCAAAACAGGACTTCCCATATATAAATCTTTACCTCCGGACCATTCCGGAACTCCTCGTGACGTCCGGGATCTCATCCGGGACTCCGAACAACATTCAGTAACCACATACAAACTTCCTTTATAACCCTAGCGTCATCGAACCTTAAGTGTGTAGACCCTACGGGTTCGGGAACCATGCAGACATGACCGAGACGTTCTTCGGCCAATAACCAACAGCGGGATCTGGATACCCATATTGGCTCCCACAAGGTCCACGATGATCTCATCGGATGAACCACGATGTCGGGGATTCAATCAATCCCGTATTCAATTCCCTTTGTCTATCGGTATGCTACTTGCCCGAGATTCGATCGTCGGTATCCCGATACCTTGTTCAATCTCGTTACCGGCAAGTCTCTTTACTCGTTCCGTAACTCACATCATCCCGTGATCAACTCCTTGGTCACATTGTGCACATTATGATGATGTCCTACCGAGTGGGCCCAGAGATACCTCTCCGTTTACACGGAGTGACAAATCCCAGTCTCGATTCTTGCCAACCCAACAGACACTTTCGGAGATACCTGTAGTGCACCTTTATAGCCACCCAGTTACGTTGTGACGTTTGGTACACCCAAAGCATTCCTACGGTATCCGGGAGTTGCACAATCTCATGGTCTAAGGAAATGATACTTGACATTAGAAAAGCTCTGAGCAAACGAACTACACGATCTTGTGCTAGGCTTAGGATTGGGTCTTGTCCATCACATCATTCTCCTAATGATGTGATCCCGTTATCAACGACATCCAATGTCCATGGTCAGGAAACCGTAACCATCTATTGATCAACGAGCTAGTCAACTAGAGGCTTACTAGGGACATGGTGTTGTCTATGTATCCACACATGTATCTGAGTTTCCTATCAATACAATTCTAGCATGGATAATAAACGATTATCATGAACAAGGAAATATAATAATAACCTATTTATTATTGCCTCTAGGGCATATTTCCAACAGGCCCCACCCGGTGGACCCCCGGGACCCTTCCGGTGGTCCCGGTACAATACCGGTGACCCCCGAAACTCTCCCGGTGGCCGAAACTGGACTTCCTATATATAAACCTTTACCTCCGGACCATTCCGGAACTCCTCGTGATGTCCGGCATCTCATCCGGGACTCCGAACAACTTTCGGTTAACCGCATACTAATATCTCTACAACTCTAGCGTCACCGAACCTTAAGTGTGTAGACCCTACGGGTTCGGGAGACACGTAGACATGACCGAGACAACTCTCCGGTCAATAACCAACAGCGGGATCTGGATACCCATGTTGGCTCCCACATGTTCCACGATGATCTCATCGGATGAACCACGATGTCGAGGATTCAAGCAATCCTGTATACAATTCCCTTTGTCAATCGGTACGTTACTTGCCCGAGATTCGATCGTCGGTATCCCAATACCTCGTTCAATCTCGTTACCGGCAAGTCACTTTACTCGTTCCGTAATGCATGATCCGTGACTAACTACCTAGTCACATTGAGCTCATTATGGTGATGCATTACCGAGTGGGCCCAGAGATACCTCTCCGTCATACGGAGTGACAAATCCCAGTCTCGATCCGTGCCAACCCAACAGACACTTTCGGAGATACTTGTAGTGCACCTTTATAGCCACCCAGTTACGTTGTGACGTTTGGTACACCCAAAGCATTCCTACGGTATCCGGGAGTTGCACAATCTCATGGTCTAAGGAAATGATACTTGACATTAGAAAAGCTTTAGCAAACGAACTACACGATCTAGTGCTATGCTTAGGATTGGGTCTTGTCCATCACATCATTCTCCTAATGATGTGATCCCGTTATCAATGACATCCAATGTCCATGGTCAGGAAACCATAACCATCTATTGATCAACGAGCTAGTCAACTAGAGGCTCACTAGGGACATGTTATGGTCTATGTGTTCACACATGTATTACGATTTCCGGATAACACAATTATAGCATGAACAATAGACAATTGTCATGAACAAGGAAATATAATAATAACCATTTTTTTATTGCCTCTAGGGCATATTTCCAACAAGGGAATGTCGAACGGTTCAAGGCAAGGCTAGTGGCAAAAGGGTATACACAGAGAGAAGGCAATGATTATAAGCAAACCTTCTCTCCTGTGTCAACCAAGGATTCTTTTAGAATCATAATGGCATTAGTAGCTCATTACGACCTAGAACTACACCAAATGGATGTTAAAACGGCATTTCTGAATGGAGACTTAAAAGAAAATGTTTACATGGCTCAGCCAGAAGGCTTTGTTGTGGAAGGGAAGGAACATTTAGCATGTCGTCTAAAGAAATCAATTTATGGCTTGAAACAAGCTTCAAGAGAGTGGTACCTCAAGTTTGATAAAATTATCAAAACTTTTGGTTTCACCGAAAACGTTGTGGACAACTGCATATACGTTAAGTTTAAAGGCAGTAGGTTCACATTTTTAGTCCTATAGGTTGATGACATATTGTTGGCATGTAGCGATGAGGATACGCTGCATGAGACCAAGAATTTTCTGTCATCCAGTTTTGATATGAAAGATCTTGGTGAAGCCTCGTATGTCCTCGGCATCGAGATTCACCGAGATAGGTCCAGAGGAACGTTAGGACTATCTCAAAAGGCATACTTTGAGAGAGTACTGAAAAAATTCAATATGCATAAGTGCTCACCCTCACCTGCTCCTATAGTTAAGGGCGATAAGTTTGGGACATTTCAATGTCCGAGGAACCAGTATGAAACTGATCAGATGAAGTCGGTTCCTTATGCTTCAGCTGTCGGAAGTATCATGTATGCTCAAGTGTGTACACGCCCAGATTTGTGTTTTATAACTGGGATGCTTGGCAGATACCAATCAAATCCAGGACCGGACCACTGGAAGGCCGCAAAGAAAGTCTTGCGTTATTTGCAAGGAACTAAGGAATTCATGCTTACATATAAAAGAACTGATAACCTAGAAATTATTGGTTATTCAGACTCTGATTTTGCCGGATGTGTGGATAGTAAGAGATCCACGTCAGGTTATATATTCACACTCGCGGGAGGAGCTATATCGTGGAAAAGCTCCAAACAAACGTTAACTGCTGGATCTACGATGCAAGCAGAATTTGTAGCATGTTATGAGGCCACCGGGCAGGCTGTATGGCTAAAGAATTTTATTCCCGGACTTAAAGTGGTTGACAGCATATCTAAACCAATTTTATTGTACTGCGATAATGAACCCGCAGTTTTCTATACGAGTAACAACAGGTCAAGTAGTGCTGCCAGACACATTGACATAAAGTATCGTGTTGTGAAAGATAGAATTCAGGATCAAACAATTGATGTTAAACATATAAGAACGAAGCATATGCTTGCGGATCCGCTAACAAAAGGCTTATCACCCAGTATTTTTCGTGAGCATGTTGCCGGCATGGGACTACTGGAAGCCTTATGATTCTGGAATAAGAGGACCATTAAAATAAACCACTCCCCAATTGTCAAAATGTTTCCATTTCGAAATAGGCGGGTGTGCTATAAGTGTTGAGGTTCTATGGGGTTTCGAGCTGTTGTAACACCTCACTTTGATACATCATTCCTATGTAGAATGGGCAAATGAAGTTAAGCCTAACGATCAAGGGGGAGAAAAATGTTGGTTTTGATCTGATGGCTTAACAGGCAGTTAGATCTATTAGTCTAACAAAAAAAGGGAAAAGATAACGATAATGAAAAGGCCCCACGCACCAACGTACGTGGGTTTTTTATCCCAACTAAGGCGCCCTGATCGGGGGCACCCAAACCAACTGATGGTTTAGGTCCCCTGTCGCCAGCGCTAGATAAAAGGGGGTACGGGAGAGGGTTGGCAGCCTGCGCGATCACAATTCTCGTACAGTTTCACTCCCCTCCTGATATTCTCTCACCCCATCCGATCAGGGGGAGCGCTGCAGCGACGGGAAGACCTACTCCAGCCGCCGCTGCCGTCCCTGGGCAATCCCGGTGGCGTCCTGAAGGAATCAAGACGTCAAGGAGAACCTCTGCTTCCACTGCATCACCCCTGCATCACGCCTGCACCGAGCAGGCGATCATGTCCACTCCCGTGACATGTAAAGGATCCCTAAATCCTTCTCTGTTCATGTTGTGAGGTGATCTAGATGCAATTTGATCCTGCTAATGGCATCCCATAGATGCATAATTAATCCAACAAGAAAATCTACTGTACAATTCTCAAAGCAATGGTACTATTGTTAGGACAAAAAACTGTTTAATGCAGAGCCTCAGATAGTCGTTCTAAGTATTACAGGCACTTGTTAATTTTGTATGTGCCATATCAACTCTGATAGTTGCTCCAAAGGATTGATGCGGCGTTCAGAAACAGACCATTGAAAACAACAGAAAAGCTCACAGTTCATTCCGCAGTCAAGCCAAAACAAAACATGGACGATGTGCTTACCTGAGAGGAAGGGTTGCATCTCTTCTACAGCTTGCAAGGAGTGCCAAATACATTTGCAAATGAAAGGTTGATCCCCGCACAACTATACGATCTAAAATGAGAAGCAACTAGATTCAAATACTTGAACAAATGAAAGACTGATTCAGTACAGCTAGACAATCTAAACTGGGAAGCAACGAGTGTCAGATGCTTGAACAAATAGAAGACTTATTCAATGCAGCAACACGATCTAAACAGAGAAATCAAACAGATCAAATCAGTCAGTCTTAGAAAAGCAAAACACAATTCAACAGTGGAGCATTTCGTCAGGATTCAGAATCGAAGTGATTGCATTGATTGAACAGAACAAGGTATTACATAGCCTACTGAACCCCATGACAGAATACAACCGGCGCACGCCAAATCAGTAAATCTCATCTACGACAGCACATATCACAGAGCAAACGAGGAAGTTGCCCCACTACACGAATCTAGCCTCCGAAGCCGTAGAGGGTGCGGCCCTGTCGCTTGAGCGCGTAGACGACGTCCATGGCGGTGACGGTCTTGCGGCGGGCGTGCTCAGTGTAGGTGACAGCGTCGCGGATGACGTTCTCGAGGAAGATCTTGAGGACGCCGCGGGTCTCCTCGTAGATGAGGCCGGAGATGCGCTTCACGCCGCCCCTCCTCGCTAGCCTCCGGATCGCCGGCTTGGTGATGCCCTGGATGTTGTCGCGGAGGACCTTCCGGTGGCGCTTGGCGCCGCCCTTGCCCAGCCCCTTGCCGCCCTTGCCGCGCCCGGACATCGTCGCTGGATTTGGGAGAAGAAGGGATTCGTGTGGATGCTGAAGCTTGGGATGGATTTGGGAATCGGAGGTGACGGCTTTATATGGGGCGGAGTTGGGAGGGAAGCCCCGAAATTTTGGGGAGTTGGAGGCGGGAGGTGTTTGATCTCTGCTGGGTCGATCCGTGGGATGTTGGAGTTCGGCCGTTGGATTGCGATCAGCGGGTGGGATGAGGTGGGAGGCGGGTGGTGCGGATCGGTGACGTGGCGGAGATGTGGGCGTAAGTTTTTCTTAGAAAGAAATGTGGGCTGCTTGTGCTACAATGATTTGGGCCAGGCCGAGCGATAGTGTTGGTAGCCCATTTTTCAGCGATAATGTGGGCTGCTTGTGCTACAAAGATTTGTGCTAAGTCGTATTTTCCTAAAATTTAACCAAATTTCACAATATCAAATCAATATATTTAGATTCATCATGAAATATTTCAAGTTATATTTATTGTGTATTGTAGTTGTTGATATTTTTGTTATTATTTATGTGTACGTTACACACGATGGAAGGACAAAAATATACTTGTGCCAAAAAAAACCTACCCTCGTGTTAGGGTTTTTGCTCATGTCGAGGTGACTCGACGTTGAGACCCTGTCCGCCTCCGTCGTTCTTCCCATGTACTCCACCTGGGTCGAGGACCGGTCCAGTAGCACCGTGCAAAAGTCCACCATTCGTTGGCGACGGATCGGCGACCACCTCTTGGAAGCGAAGTTGAAGGAGTCTAAGCACGTCGCTAGTGCCCTCGCCGCACCAAGTGCCAAGGGCAAGAGTGCTCTGCAGCTGACAGTTACCGCCAGAAGGACGCGATGTGTCAGGCGGATGCAGCAGCCAAGCGGCTGCGCTGTGAGTCCGCATAGACGGACAAACATGGTTGATGCGACCCCTTAGTGGCTTTCCTCCTCCACGACAATGATGGCGGCGGTGGGAACGACGGAGGGGGTAATGACGGTGGTCTCGGAGGTCATGCCTACAAGATCACCGTCTGGTACCTCACTTGAGTTTAGTTTTTTTTAAATCGGCTTAGTCAAACTTTGTTAAATTTCGTCTTTTTGATATAAATATATCAAAATTTAACATTGTCCAGTTTGCATGAATGTTGACTGCCTTTTCGAATTGTCCATTCACCGCGATGACTGCCTTTTTGGATTGTCCATTCACCGCGGCCCCCGACGGACTCCCCACGCAAGCACCGACGTTATTTTGACTACGATTATGGCAACGAATACTGGAACCGGCGTCCACGTTTGTTGGAACCAGCAAACCTACAATTGGCATGCTTCGAGTGGCTAGTCGAGCGAGAAAACAACGTGGCTCGTGCGAGCATGCAGGGCCTTTGTTGCAACCACCGGTGAAACGTTTTACCACCATGACGGGGCTGCGTTTGAACCCAGATGTTGCAATTGGAGGGGACGAAGCATCGATGCGTGAGCGACGCTACCATGCGCTGGTTGCGGGGCGAGGGGCACGGGCCGGCAAGCATCAAGGCCGTGGGGTGGGGAGCACGGCGAAGTTCGGTGCAGGATGCGCCGAGGGGAGCATGGCGAGCTTGGTGCGAGGTACGGGGGGAGCGAGGTAAGCGAGCTACAAGGGGTTGCACGGGTTGACCCTTTGGGGAAGGAGATCACAAATCACGCGGATGGTCAGCCCATTCGGACGGCTGCTAGGTGGCCCGCCGAAAATTGGGCCACTCGCGACACCAAGTGCATGATAAAAGGTGTGTATGTATATGTGGCCTTCAGTTGAAAATAGAATTAGATAAAGTCGCAATCTCCACACCTAGAGTCCAAAAAAACACATAATTAACATAAATTATTGTCAGTGCATATTTCTCCATAAGTGGTTTTGATGATTGATCACAGTGCATTTCGGACTAATCGTGTGCATTGAGCATTTCAGATATCTCATGTCTAGGCACAAGACAACTCGGTGCCCCTCGGAGCCTATCGAAGACGGCGGTTCTCTACGTTTCTTTTCGGTGGATTTGAGTCGTAGGAAAGCCGTACTATTAAGAGGCGGTCCGCTTCGGAAAGGTTAGGGTGGAATCAACACGTACACATTTGTTCCTTTGCACCACATTTCCTTCGCTTCGATGGAGCACCGTCCGTTTATCCTTGTCTCTGTGATATGAAGGTTGCCGAATGTTAAAGCCTTTGTGGCATGCGTTAGTACTACTCAAGGGAGCAGTAGTACCGCAGGGGCATGCGGTAGTACCGCTCAAGCGAGCAGTAGTACCGCCCAGCGGTAGTACCGCTCCTGGTGAGCGGTAGTACCGCTGCCTCCAACCCTGACGCTGACGCATGCGGAAGTAGGCGCGGATGTAATTTTTTACTTCCGCCCCTTACGGCGGTAGCATTATAAGATGATCCCTCACTAAATTTCAAGGTATGAGTGTTCTCCCTGAGTTCTACGTGATGATCGGGTGTGATAAGCTCTACGTTCACATACAACGGGTGCAAGCCAGTTTTGCACGTGCAAAATACTCGGGTTAAACTTCACGAGCCTAGCATATGCAAATATGGCCTGGGTACACTGAAACCGAAAGGTCGAACGTGAATTATGTAGTAGATATGATCAACATAGAGATGTTCACCATTGAAAACTATTCCATCTCACGTGATGATCAGACATGGTTTAGTTGATATGGATCACGTGATCATTTAGATGACTCGAGGGATGTCTATCTAAGTGGGAGTTCTTAAGTAATATGATTAATTGAACTTAAATTTATCATGAACTTAGTCCTGATAGTATTTGCATATCTATGTTGTACATCAATAGCTTGCTTATAGCTTCCCCATTTTATTTATGATTTGTTTCTAGAGAAAACTAAGTTGAAAGATGATAGTAGCAATGATGCGGACTAGGTCCGTGATCTGAGGATTATCCTCATTGCTGCATAGAAGAATTATGTCCTTGATGCACCGCTAGGTGACATAACTATTGCAGGAGCAGATGCAGACGTTATGAACATTTGACAATCTCGGTATGATGACTACTTGATAGTTTAGTGCACCATGCTTTACGGCTTGGAAGCGGGACTTCAAAAATGTTTCGAACGACATGGAACATATGAGATGTTCCAAGAGTTGAAATTGGTATTTCAGACTCATGCCCGTGTTAAGAGGTATGAGACCTCTGACAAGTACTTTGCCTACAAGATGGAGGAGAATAACTCAACCAGTGAGCATGTGCTCAAAATGTCTGAGTACTACAATCGCTTGAATCAAGTGGGAGTTAATCTTCCAGATAAGATAGTGATTGACAGAATTCTCTAGTCACTATCACCATGTTATTGGAACTTCGTGATGAACTATAATATGCAAGGGATAACAAAAACGATTCCTGAACTCTTCGCGATGCTAAAATCGGCGATGGTAGAAATCAATAAAAAGCATCAAGTGTTGATGGTTAACAAGAACACTAGTTTCAAGAAAAGGGGCAAAGGAAAAGAAAGGGAACTTCAAGAAAGAATGGCAAGCAAGTTGCTACTCCCATGAAGAAACCCAAAGCTAGACCTAAGCCTGAATCTGAGTGCTTCAACTGCAAAGGAAATGGTCACTAGAAGTGGAACTACCCTAGATACTTGGCGAATAAGAAGGATGGCAGAGTGAACAAAGGTATATTTTGTTGGGGATCGTTGCAGAAATTAAAAAATTTCTACGAATCACCAAGATCAATCTATGGAGAGACTAGCAATGAGAGAGAGGTGAGTGCATGTTCATACCCTTGAAGATCGCGACACGGAAGTGTTACAAGAACGCGGATGAAGGAGTCGTACTCACAGCGATTCAGATCGCTGTTGATTCCGATCTAAGCGCCGAACAACGGCGCCTCCGCGTTCAACACACGTACAGCCCGGGGACGTCTCCTCCTTCTTGATCCAGCAAGGGGGAAGGAGAATTTGGGGAAGAACTCTGGCAGCACGACAGCGTGGTGGTGGAGCTCGCAGTTCTCCGGCAGGGCTTCGCCAAGCTCAACGGAGGAGGAGGGAGTGTTGGAGAGGGGGAGGGCTGCGCCTTGGATGTGGTGCTGCTGCCCTCCCTCCACCCCTCTATTTATAGGGCGGAGGGGGAAGGGGGCCGGCCCCTCTAGATGAGATCTAGAGGGGGGCGGCGGCCAAGGGGAGGGGCTTGCCCCCCAAGCCAAGGGGGCGCCCCCTTTAGGGTTCCCCCCCAACCCTAGGCGCATGGGCCCTAGGGGGGATGGCGCCCGGCCCACTTAGGGGCTGGTTCCCTTCCACATATAGCCCACAGGGCCCTCCGGGGCAGGTGGACCCTCCCGGTGGACCCCCGGAACCCCTTCGGTGGTCCCGGTACAATACCGATAAACTCCTGAACACTTCCGATGACCGTATGATGACTTCCCATATATAAATCTTCACCTCCTGACCATTTCGGAACTCCTCGTGACGTCCATGAAACATTCGGTAACTGCATACTATTTCCCATAACAAATCTAGCGTCACCGAACCTTAAGTGTGTAGACCCTACGGGTTCGGGAATCATGCAGACATGACAGAGACATCTCTTCGGCCAATAACCAATAGCGGGATCTGGATACCCATGTTGGCTCCCACATGTTCCATGATGATCTCATCGGATGAACCACGATGTCGGGAATTCAATCAATCCCGTACACAATTCCCTTTGTCTACCGGTATGATACTTGCCCGAGATTCGATCGTCGGTATCCCTATACCTTGTTCAATCTCGTTACCGGCAAGTCTCTTTACTCGTTCTGTAACACGTCATCCCGTGATCAACTCCTTGGTCACATTGAGCTCATTATGATGATGTCTTACCGAGTGGGCCCAGAGATACCTCTCCGTCAGACGGAGTGACAAATCCCAATCTCGATTCGTGCCAACCCAACAGATACTTTCAGAGATACCCGTAGTGCACCTTTATAGCCACCCAGTTACGTTGTGACGTTTGGCACACCCAAAGCATTCCTACGGTATCTGGGAGTTGCACAATCTCATGGTCTAAGGAAATGGTACTTGACGTTAGAAAAGCTTTAGCAGACGAACTATACGATCTTGTGCTATGCTTAGGACTGGGTCTTGTCCATCACATCATTCTCCTAATGATGTGATCCCGTTATCAACGACATCTAATGTCCATGGTCAGGAAACCGTAACCATCTATTGATCAATGAGCTAGTCAACTAGAGGCTCACTAGGGACATGTCGTGGTCTATGTATTCACACATGTATTACAATTTCCGGATAACAATTATAGCATGAACAATAGACAATTATCATGAACAAGGAAATATAATAATAACCATTTTATTATTGCCTCTAGGGCATATTTCCAACAGTCTCCCACTTGCACTAGAGTCAATAATCTAGTTACATTGTGATGAATCGGACACTCATAGAGTTCTGGTGTTGATCATGTTTTGCACATGGAAGAGGTTTAGTCAACGGATCTGCGACATTCAGGTCCGTATGCACTTTACAAATCTCTATGTCTCCATCTTGAACATTTTCACGAATGGAGTTGAAGCGACGCTTGATATGCCTGGTCTTCTTGTGGAACCTGGGCTCCTTGGCAAGGGCAATAGCTCCAGTGTTGTCACAGAAGAGAATCATCGGGCCTGGCGCATTGGGAATAACTCCTAGGTCGGTAATGAACTCCTTCATCCAGATTGCTTCATGTGCTGCCTCCGAGGCTGCCATTTACTCCGCTTCACATGTAGATCCCGTCACGACGCTTTGCTTGCAACTGCACCAACTGACTGCCCCACCATTCAAAATATACACGTATCCGGTTTGTGACTTGGACTCATCCAGATCTGTGTCAAAGCTAGCATCAACGTAACCCTTTACGACGAGCCCTTCGACACCTCCATAAATGAGAAACATATCCTTAGTCCTTTTCAGGTACTTCAGGATATTCTTGACCGCTGTCTAGTGTTCCATGCCGGGATTACTTTGGTACCTTCCTACCAAACTTACGGCAAGGTTTACATCAGGTCTGGTACACAACATGGCATACATAATAGACCCTATGGCCGAGGCATAGGGGATGACACTCATCTTTTCTCTATCTTCTGCCGTGGTCGGGCATTGAGCCGTGCTCAATCTCACACCTTGCAATACAGGCAAAAACCCCTTCTTGGACTGATCCATATTGAACTTCTTCAATATCTTGTCAAGGTATGTGCTTTGTGAAAGACCAATGAGGCGTCTCGATCTATCTCTATAGATCTTGATGCCTAATATATAAGCAGCTTCTCCAAGGTCCTTCATTGAAAAACACTTATTCAAGTAGGCCTTTATGCTTTCCAAGAGTTCTATGCCATTTCCCATCAATAGTATGTCATCCACATATAATATGAGAAATGCTACAGAGCTCCCACTCACTTTCTTGTAAACACAGGCTTCTCCATAAATCTGTGTAAACCCAAACGCATTGATCATGTCATCAAAGCGAATGTTCCAACTCCGAGATGCTTGCACCAGCCCATAGATTGAGCGCTGGAGCTTGCATACCTTGTCAGCATTCTTAGGATCGACAAAACCTTCCGGCTGCATCATATACAATTCTTCCTTAAGGAAACCATTAAGGAATGCCTTTTGACGTCCATTTGCCATATCTCATAATCATAGAATGCGGCAATTGCTAACATGATTCGGACGGACTTCTGCTTCGCTACTGGTGAGAAAGTGTCATCGTAGTCAACCCCTTGAACTTGTCGATAACCCTTAGCGACAAGTCGAGCCTTATAGATGGTCACATTACCATCCGCGTCTGTCTTCTTCTTAAAGATCCATTTATTTTCTATGGCTCGCCGATCATCGGGCAAGTCAGTCAAAGTCCATACTTCATTTTCATATATGGATCCTATCTCGGATTTCATGGCTTCAAGCCATTTGTTGGAATCCGGGCCCGCCATCGCTTCTTCATAGTTCGAAGGTTCACCATTGTCTAACAACATGATTTCCAGGACAGGGTTGCCGTACTACTCTGGTGCGGAACGTGTCCTTGTGGACCTACGAAGTTCAGTAGCAACTTGATCCGAAGTTCCTTGATCATCATCATTAAATTTCTCTCTAGTCGGTGCAGGCAACACAGAAACATTTTCTTGAGCTGCGCTACTTTCCGGTTCAAGAGGCAGTACTTCATCAAGTTCTACTTTCCTCCCACTTACTTCTTTCGAGAGAAACTCTTTCTCTAGAAAGGACCCATTCTTGGCAACAAAGATCTTGACTTCGGATCTGAGGTAGAAGGTATACCCAATAGTTTCCTTAGGGTATCCTATGAAGACGCATTTTTTTGACTTGGGTTCAAGCTTTTCAGGTTGAAGTTTCTTGACATAAGCATCGCATCCCCAAACTTTCAGAAACGACAGCTTAGGTTTCTTCCCAAACCATAATTCATATGGTGTCGTCTCAACGGATTTCGACGGAGCCCTATTTAAAGTGAATGCGGCAGTCTCTAAAGCATAACCCCAAAATGATAGCGGTAGATCGGTAAGAGACATCATAGATCGCACCATATCTAATAGAGTGCGATTACGACGTTCGGACACACCATTACGCTGAGGTGTTCCAGGCGGCGTGAGTTGTGAAACAATTCCACATTTCCTTAAGTGCGTGCCAAATTCGTGACTCAAATATTCCCCTCCTTGATCTGATCGTAAGAACTTCATTTTCCTGTCACGTTGATTCTCAACCTCACTCTGAAATTCCTTGAACTTTTCAAAGGTCTCAAACTTGTGTTTCATTAAGTAGACATACCCATATCTACTTAAGTCATCAGTGAGGGTGAGAACATAATGATAACCACCGCGAGCCTCAACGCTCATTGGACCGCACACATCAGTATGTATGATTTCCAATAAGTTGGTTGCTCGCTCCATTGTTCCGGAGAACGGAGTCTTGGTCATTTTGCCCATGAGGCATGGTTCGCACGTGTCAAATGATTCATAATCAAGAGACTCCAAAAGTCCATCTGCATGGAGTTTCTTCATGCGTTTGACACCAATGTGACCAAGGCGGCAGTGCCACAAGTATGTGGGACTATCATTATCAACCTTACATCGTTTGGCATTCACACTATGAATATGTGTAACATCACGTTCGAGATAAGAATAAACCATTGACCAACGGGGCATGACCATAAAACATATCTCTCATATAAATAGAACAATCATTATTCTCAGATTTAAATGAGTAGCCATCTCGCATTAAGCGAGATCCAGATACAATGTTCATGCTCAAAGCTGGCACTAAATAACAATTATTGAGGTTTAAAACTAATCCCTTAGGTAAATGTAGAGGTAGCGTGCCGACGGCGATCACATCGACCTTGGAACCATTCCCGACGCGCATTGCCACCTCGTCCTTCGCCAGTCTCCGCTTATTCCGCAGCTCCTGTTTTGAGTTACAAATATGAGCAACCGCACCGGTATCAAATACCCAGCAGCTACTACGAGTGCTGGTAAGGTACACATCAATAACATGTATATCATATATACCTTTGGTATTGCCGGCCTTCTTATCCGCTAAGTACTTGGGGTAGTTCCGCTTCCAGTGACTATTTGCCTTGCAATAAAAGCACTCAGTCTCAAGCTTGGGTCCATTCTTTGGCTTCGTCCCGGCAGCTTGCTTACCGGGCGCGGCAACTCCCTTGCTATCCTTCTTGAAGTTCTTTTTACCCTTGCCTTTCTTGAACTTAGTGGTTTTATTCACCATCAACACTTGATGTTCCTTTTTTATCTCCACCTCCGCTGATTTCAGCATTGAATATACCTCAGGAATGGTTTTTTTCCATCTCCTGCATATTGAAGTTCATCACAAAGCTCTTGTAGCTAGGTGGAAGCGACTAAAGGATTCTGTCAACGACCGCGTCATTCGGGAGATTAACTCCCAGCTGAGACAAGCGGTTGTGCAACCCAGACATTTTGAGTATGTGCTCGCTGACAGAACTATTCTCCTCCATCTTACAACTGTAAAACTTGTCGGAGACTTCATATCTCTCGACTCGGGCGTGAGCTTGGAAAACCATTTTCAGCTCTTGGAACATCTCATATGCTCCGTGTTGCTCAAAATGCTTTTGGAGCCCCAGTTCTAAGCTGTAAAGCATGTCGCACTGAACCAGGGAGTAATCATCACTACGCGACTGCTAGGTGTTCATAACGTCTTGAGTTGCTGGGAAAACAGGTGTGTCACCTAGCGGTGCTTCAAGGACATATGCTTTCTTGGCAGCTATGAGGATAATCCTCACGTTACGGACCCAGTCCGTGTAGTTTCTACCATCGTCTTTCAGCTTGGTTTTCTCTTGGAACGCGTTGAAGTTGAGGGCAACATTAGCGTGGGCCATTTCATCTACAAGACATATTGTAAAGATTTTAGACCAAGTTCATGATAATTAAGTTCATCTAATCAAATTATTCAATGAACTCCCACTTAGATAGACATCCCTCTAGCCATCTAAGTGATACATGATCCGAATCGACTAGGCCGTGTCTGATCATCACGTGAGACGGACTAGTCATCAACGGTGAACATCTCCATGTTGATCGTATCTTCTATACGACTCATGTTCGACCTTTCGGTCTTCCGTGTTCCGAGGCCATGTCTGTACATGCTAGGCTCGTCAAGTCAACCTAAGTGTATTGCGTGTGTAAATCTGGCTTACACCCGTTGTATGTGAACGTTAGAACCTATCATCACGTGGTTCTTCGGAACAACGGACCTTAGCAACGGTGCACAGTTAGGGGGAACACTTTCTTGAAATTATTGCGAGGGGAAGCTACCGTCGTTCTAAGCAAATAAGATGTAAAACATGATAAACATCACATGCAATCAAATAGTGACATGATATGGCCAATATCATTTTTTTGCTCCTTTTGATCTCCATCTTCGGGGCGCCATGATCATCATCGTCACCGGCATGACACCATGATCTCCATCATCGTGAGTTGTCTTGCCAACTATAACTTCTACTACTATGGCTAATGGTTAGGAATAAAGTAAAGTAATTACATGGCGTTTTCAGTGACACACAGGTCATACAATAAATTAAGACAACTCCTATGGCTCCTGCCGGTTGTCATACTCATCGACATGCAAGTCGTGATTCCTATTACAAGAACATGATCAATCTCATACATCACATATATCATTCATCACATCCTTTTGGCCATATCACATCACACGACATATGCTGCAAGAACAAGTTAGATGTCCTCTAATTGTTGTTGCAAGTTTTTACGTGGCTGCTATAGGTTTCTAGCAAGAACGTTTCTTACCTACGCCAAAACCACAACGTGATATGCCAATTTCTATTTACCCTTCATAAGGACCCTTTTCATCGAATACGATCCGACTAAAGTGGGAGAGACAGACACCCGCTAGCCACCTTATGCAACTGGTGCATGTCAGTCGGTGGAACCTGTCTCACGTAAGCGTACATGTAAGGTCGGTCCGGGCCGCTTCATCCCACAATGCCGCTGAATCAAGATAGGACCAGTAACGACAAGTAAATTGACAAAATCGACGCCCACAATAACTTGTGTACTACTACTCGTGCATAGAAACTACGCATAGACCTAGCTCTGATACCACTGTTGGGGATCGTTGCAGAAATTAAAAAATTTCTACGCATCACCAAGATCAATCTATGGAGAGACTAGCAACGAGAGAGAGGGGAGTGCATCTTCATACCCTTGAAGATCGCGACACGGAAGCGTTACAAGAACGCCGATGAAGGAGTCGTACTCGCAGCGATTCAGATCGCGGTTGATTCCGATCTAAGCGCCGAACAACGGCACCTCCGCGTTCAACACACGTACAGCCCGGGGACGTCTCCTCCTTCTTGATCCAGCAAGGGGGAAGGATAAGTTGGGGAAGAACTCCGGCAGCACGATGACGTGGTGGTGGAGCTCGCAGTTCTCCGGCAGGGCTTCGCCAAGCTCAACGGAGGAGGAGTGGGTGTTGGAGAGGGGGAGGGCTGCGCCTTGGATGTGGTGTTGCTGCCCTCCCTCCACCCCTCTATTTATAGGGCGGAGGGGGAAGGGGGCCGGCCCCTCTAGATGAGATCTAGAGGGGGGGCGACGGCCAAGGGGAGGGGGCTTGCCCCCCAAGCCAAGGGGGGCGCCCCCTTTAGGGTTCCCCCCAACCCTAGGCGCATGGGCCCTAGGGGGATGGCGCCCAACCCACTTAGGGGCTGGTTCCCTTCCACATACAGCCCACAGGGCCCTCCGGGGCAGGTGGACCCTCCCGGTGGACCCCCGGAACCCCTTCGGTGGTCCTGGTACAATACCGATAAACCCCCGAACACTTCCGGTGACCGTATGATGACTTCCCATATATAAATCTTCACCTCCGGACCATTCCTGAACTCCTCGTGACATCCGGGATCTCATCCGGGACTCTTAACAACATTCGGTAACTGCATACTATTTCCGATAACAACTCTAGCGTCACCGAACCTTAAGTGTGTAGACCTACGGGTTCGGGAATCATGCAGACATGACCGATACATCTCTCCGGCCAATAACCAACAACGGGATCTGGATACCCATGTTGGCTCCCACATGTTCCACGATGATCTCATCGGATGAACCACGATGTCGGGGATTCAATCAATCCCGTACACAATTCCCTTTGTCTACCGGTATGATACTTGCCCGAGATTCGATCGTCGGTATCCCTATACCTTGTTCAATCTCGTTACTAGCAAGTCTCTTTACTCGTTCTGTAACACATCATCCCGTGATCAACTCCTTGGTCACATTGAGATCATTATGATGATGTCTTACCCAGTGGGCCCAGAGATACCTCTCCGTCATACGGAGTGACAAATCCCAATCTCGATTCGTGCCAACCCAACAGATACTTTCGGAGATACCCGTAGTGCACCTTTATAGCCACCCCGTTACGTTGTGACGTTTGGCACACCCAAAGCATTCCTACGGTATCCGGGAGTTGCACAATCTCATGGTCTAAGGAAATGATACTTGACATTAGAAAAGCTTTAGCAGACGAACTATACGATCTTGTGCTATGCTTAGGATTGGGTCTTGTCCATCACATCATTCTCCTAATGATGTGACCCCGTTATCAACGACATCTAATGTCCATGGTCAGGATACCGTAACCATCTATTGATCAACGAGCTAGTTAACTAGAGTCTCACTAGGGACATGTCGTGGTCTATGTATTCACACATGTATTACGATTTCCACATAACACAATTATAGCATGAACAATAGACAATTATCATGAACAAGGAAATATAATAGTAACCATTTTATTATTGCCTCTAGGGCATATTTCCAACATATTTGATATACATGGTATTTATGTGTAGTTTACTAGTGTTTATAGCAACCCCTCGGTATTTGATACTCGTTCAATTGCTAAGAGTAGTAACTCGAAACATGAGTTGCAAAATAAACAGAGACTAGTTAAGGGCGAGGTGACGATGTGTGTTGGAAGTGATTCCAAGGTTGATAAGATCACCATCGCACACTCCCTTTACCTTCGGGATTAGTGTTGAACCTAAAATAAATGTTATTGGGTGTTTGCTTTGAGCATGAATATGATTGGATCATGTTTATTGCAATATGATTATTCATTTAAGTCAAAGAATAATTGTTGTTCTATTTACATGAATAAAACCTTCTATGGTCATACACTCAATATAAATGGTTTATTGAATCTCGATCATGGTGATACACATATTCATAATATTGATGCCAAAAGATGCAAAGTTGATAATATGATAGTGCAACATATTTGTGGCACTGCCGTTTAGGTCATATTGGTATGAAGCGCATAAGAAACTCCATACGGATGGACTTCTGGAATCACTTGATTATGAATCATTTGATGCTTGCGAACCATGCCTCATGGGCAAGATGACTAAGACTCCGTTCTCCGGAATAATGGAGCGAGCCACTGACTTATTGGAAATAATACATACCGATGTATGCAGTCCGATGAGTGTTGAGGCTCGCGGCGGGTATCATTATTCTAACCTTCACAAATGATTTGAGCAGATATGGGTATATCTACTTAATGAAACATAAGTCTAAAACATTTGAAAAGTTCAAAGGATTTCAGAGTGAAGTAGAAAATCATTGTAACAAAAAAATAAAGTTTCTATGATCTGATCACAGAGGCAAATATTTGAGTTACGAGTTTGGCCTTCATTTAAAACAATGTGGAATAGTTTCTCAACTCACGCCACCTGGAACACCACAGCGTAATGGTGTGTCCGAACGTCATAACCCTACTTTACTAGATATGATACGATCTATGATGTCTCTTACCGATTTACCACTATCATTTTGGGGTTATGCATTAGAGACAACTGCATTCACGTTAAATAGGGCACCATCTAAATCCGTTCAGATGACACCTTATGAACTATGGTTTGGCAAGAAACCTAAGCTGTCATTTCTTAAAAGTTTGGAGTTGCGATGCTTATGTGAAAAAATTTCAAACCGATAAGCTCGAACCTAAATCGGAGAAGTGCGTCTTCATAGGATACCCAAAAAGAAACTGTTGGGTACACTTTCTATCACAGATCCGAAGGCAAGATATTTGTTGCTAAGAGTGGATCCTTTCTAGAGAAGGAGTTTCTCTCGAAAGAAGTGAGTGGGAGGAAAGTAGAACTTGATGAGGTAGTTGTACCTTCTCTCGAGTTGGAGAGTAGTTCATCACAGAAATCAGTTCCAGTGATGCCTACACCAATTAGTGAGGAAGTTAATGATGATGATCATGAAACTTCAGATAAAGTTACTACCGAACCTCTTAGGTCAACTAGAGTACGTTTCGCATCAGAGTGGTACGGTAATCCTGTTCTGGAAGTCATGTTACTAGACCATGACGAACCTGTGAACTATGAGGAAGCGATGATGAGCCCAGATTTCGCAAAATGGCTTGAGGCCATGAAATCTGAGATGGGATCCATGTATGAAGAACAAAGTGTGGACTTTGGTTGACTTGCCCGATGATCGGCAAGCCATTGGAAATAAATGGATCTTCAAGAGGAAGACGGACGCTGATAGTAGTGTTACTATCTACAAAGATCGAATTGTCGCATAAAGTTTTCGACAAGTTCAAGGTGTTGACTACGATGAGATTTTCTCACTCGTAGCGATGCTTAAGTCTGTCCGAATCATGTTAGCAATTGCCACATTTTATGAAATATGGCAAATGGATGTCAAAACTGCATTCCTTAATGGATATATTAAAGAAGAGTTGTATATGATGCAACAAGAAGGTTTTGTCAATCCTAAAGGTGCTAATAAAGTGTGCAAGCTCCAGCGATCCATCTATGGACTGGTGCAAGCATCTCGGAGTTGGAATATACGCTTTGATGAGTTGATCAAAGCATATAGTTTTATACAGACTTGCGGTGAAGCCTGTATTTACAAGAAAGTGAGTGGGAGCACTACAACCTTTCTGATAAGTATATGTGAATGACATATTGTTGATCGGAAATGATGTAGAATTTTCTGGAAAGCATAACAGAGTGTTTGAAAGGAGTTTTTCAAAGGAAGACCTCGATGAAGCTGCTTACATACTGAGCATCAAGATCTATAGATATAGATCAAGACGCTTGATAAGTTTTTTCAATGAGTACATACCTTGACAAGTTTTTGAAGTAGTTCAAAATGGAACAGTCAAATAAGGAGTTCTTGCCTGTGTTGCAAGGTGTGAAGTTGAGTAAAGACTCAAAAACCGACCACGGCAGAAAATAGAAAGAGAATGAAAAGTCATTCCCTATGCCTCAGTCATAGGTTCTATAAAGTATGCTATGCTATGTACCAGACCTATTGTGTACCTCACCACGAGTTTGGCAAGAGGGTACAATAGTAATCCAGGAGTGGATCACTGAACAGCGATCAAAATTATCCTTAGTGGAATAAGGACATGTTTCTCGGTGATGGAGGTGGCAAAAAGTTCATCATAAAGGGTTACGTCGATGCAAGCTTTGACACTGATCCGGATGACTCTAAGTCACAATCTGGATACATATTGAAAGTGGGAGCAATTAGCTAGAGTAGCTCTGTGCATAGCATTGTAGACATAAAAAATTTGCAAAATATGTACGGCTCTGAATGTGGTAGACCCGTTGATTAAACTTCTCTCACAAGCAAAACATGATCACACCTTAAAACCCTTTGGGTGTTAGTCACATGGAGATGTGAACTAATCACATAAAGATGTGAACTATTGGTGTTAAATCACATGACTATGTGAACTAGATTATTGGCTCTAGTGCAAGTGGGAGACTGAAGGAAATATGCCCTAGAGGCAATAATAAAGTTGTTATTTACATTTCCTTAAATCATGATAAATGTTTATTATTCATGCTATAATTATATTAACCGGAAACTTAGTACGTGTGTGAATACATAGACAAAACAGAGTGTCCCTAGTATGCCTCTACTTGACTAGCTCGTTAATCAAAGATGGTTAAGTTTCCTGACCATAGACATGTGTTGTCATTTGATGAACGGGATCACATCATTAGAAGAATGATGCGATGGACAAGACCCATCCGTTAGCTTAGCATGTTGATCGTTCAGTTTTATTGCTATTGCTTTCTTCATGACTTATACATATTCCTTTGACTATGAGATTATGCAACTCCCGAATACCGGAGGAACGCCTTGTATGCTATCAAACGTCACAACGTAACTGGGTGTCTCCGAAGTTGTTTGTTGGGTTGGCATAGATCGAGATTAGGATTTGTCACTCCGAGTATCGAAGAGGTATCTCTGGGCCCTCTCGGTAATGCACATCACTGTAAGCCTTGCAAGCAATGTGACTAATGAGTTAGTTGCAGGATGATGCATTATGGAACGAGTAAAGAGACTTGCCGGTAACAAGATTGAACTAGGTATGAGGATACCGACGATCGGATCTCGGGCAAGTAACATGCCGATGACAAAGGGAATGACGTATGTTGTTATGCGGTTTGACTGATAAATATCTTCGTAGAATATGTAGGAACCAATATGAGCATCCAGGTTCCGCTATTGGTTATTGACCGAAGATGTGTCTCGGTCATGTCTACATAGTTCTCGAACCCGTAGGGTCCGCACACTTAACGTTCGATGACGATTTGTATTATGAGTTGTGTGTTTTGGTGACCGAAGTTTGTTCGGAGTCCCGGATGAGATCACAGACATGATGAGGAGTCTCTAAATGGTCGAGAGGTAAAGATTGATATATTGGAAGGTAGTATTCGGACACCGGAAGGGTTCCGGAGTTTATCGGGTACATACCAGAGTACCGGAGGGGTTACCGGAACCCCCCGGGGAAAGATATGGGCCATATGGGCCATAGGAGGGAGGCTAACCAGCCCACAAGGGACTGGTGCGCCCCCTACTAGGGAGGAGGCCGAATTGGTTTAGGTAAGGGGGCGCCACCCCCCTTTCCTTCTCCTACTCCCTCTCCTTCCCCCTTTCCACCTCCATGAGAAGGAAAAGAAGGGGGGGGGGATCCTACTAGGACTAGGAGTCCTAGTAGGACTCCCCCCTTATGGCGCGCCCCTAGGGCCGGCCTCCTCCCTCTCCCTCCTTTATATACGTGGGCATGGCACCCCTTGGAGACACAATAATGGTTCCAAGCCGTGTGCGGCGTCTCTCTCCATAGTTTGCTGCTCCGATCATATTCACGTAGCACTTAGGCGAAGCCCTGGGCGGATCACATCACCATCACCGTCATCACGCCGTCGTGCTGACGAAACTCTCGCTCGACCCTCTGCTAGATCAAGAGTTCGAGGGACGTCATCGAGCTGGACGCGTGCTGAACATGGAGGTGCCGTACGTTCGGTACTTGGATCAGTTGGATCGTGAAGACGTTCGACTACATCAACCGCATTAACCTAACGCTTCTGCTTTCGGTCTACGAGGGTACATGGACACACTCTCCCCCTCTCGTTTCTATGCATCTCCTAGATAGATCTTGCGTGAGCGTAGGATTTTTTTTGAAATTGCATGCTACATTCCCCAACACCAACATCAAAACTACCATCACTACTAATCCTTCCTTGACGGATTGCATTGATGAAAGTGAAGGGACGAAGGAGGAGGAGAATGAATTTGAGTCTTTCATGAGTAAGCTCAAAGGTAAAACCAAGAAGCACTTTGTTGCTCTCTTGGAACAACTTGGTGAAGCCAATGACATGATCGAGGCTCACGAAGAGACCATCTCTAAGATGGAAGGGCATAGTCGTGACTATGCCGATGAGATTTCGGATCTCTCTAATGCGCTTGAGGAAGAGCGTGGTCATCGTTTGGCTCTTGTGGAGTCACACATCGATGATCATGCTGAATTAAAGAAAGATCTTGATCATGCTCTTGTTCTCTCTCGTGTGCTCAATTCTGAGAAGGCCAAACTTGGGGTTGACCATGCTAGACTCAGGGAGGAGTTTGATCTACTTGACAAGGCTCACAAGGCCTTGAAGAGTGCTCATGCTAACCTCAAAGAGTCTCATGATCAACTCCAAGTGAAGCTAACCAAGGAGAAAGCCACATCTCCTCATATGGTTTTAATTGATAATGCAAATGCTACTAACCCGTATTGTGAGCATGTGCACCTTGTGGAGGAGAATGCCAAGTTGAAGGAGCAACTTGAGAAAGGCCTTGTGTCTTGCATACAAGGTGAGAAGAGCCTCAACGACCTTTTGAGCAATCAAAAGGAAGTTGTGGGCAAGGAGGGGATTGGGTTTGCACCCAAGTCCAAGAAGAAGAGGAAGAATGACAAGACCAAACAACCTCCTCCTCTCAAGAAAAACGTTTGTGAAGGAGGGAGAGGGTACTCCTAAGGAGAAGAAGAACAATGCGAAGGGTGGTGGTGTCAAGAAGGGCAATGCCACTCCTTCCAACAAAGCCGGCGACTTTAACCCTTCTTATGTGTTGTGCCGTGCTAGTGATGGACATGTTTATGCCAAAAAATTTGGTTCTTCTTATGAGTACATTGAATGGTCTATTTGGGTTCCTAAGACCCTTGTTGCTAAAATCAAAGGACCCATTACAAAATGGGTACCTAAAACCAAGCATTGATCTCTTGTAGGTGTTTGCTTCCTGTGGGGGATCATGGTTGCTCGATAGTGGAGCCACAAGTCATATGACCGAAAGCAAGGACTTGGTGGTGGACGTGCACAAGGTTTCATCTATGCCCACCAATGTCGAATGGGGTGATGCCTCATCTTCTAAGGTATTGGGTCTTAGCAAGGTTGTCATTTCTCATGATCTCACGATCAAGAAATTCATGCTTGTTGAGTCCCTTGGATACAACTTACTTTTCGTTCGTCAACTTGCACTCATGGGCTTTGCCACTTTCTTTGATATTGATACCGTGGCCCTCTTGTGGAGCAAGACTCTTAAAGTAGCCTTTGTTGGGCATGTCGAGAACGGTCTTTATGTGATTAACTTTTTGGAGCGACCCACTAAGACTGCGACATGCCTAATGGATAAAGTTAACATGGGATGGCTTTGGCATCGCCATTTAGCCCACATCAATATGAGACCTTTGCAAAGTATTCTCAAGGGGGACCATGTCCGTGGACTAACAAATGTTAGTTTTGCCAAAGATCGTGCTTGCAGTGCTTGTATCGAAGGAAAGCTACATGAGAAGGCTCACCCTCCCATGACTATCATCTACTTGACGAGGCCCTTGGAGCTCCTTCACTTGGATTTCTTTGGGCCTCCATCCTTTGACAGTCTTGGGGTAGAAAGTATTGCTTGGTGATTGTGGATGATTATTCAAGATACACTTGGGTATATTTCTTCAAGAGGAAGAGTGAGACCCAACAAACCGTCATCGACTTTGAAAATGAAGCACAATGGCAACACAATGCAAAGATTTTGATGATAAGAAGTGACAACGGCACCGAGTTCAAGAACTACACCTTGGATGAGTTTCTCAGTGATGAGGAGATCAAGCATCAATATTCCGCACCTTACACCCCTCAACAAAATGGTGTAGCAGAGAGGAAGAACCAAACATTGATGGACGTGGCAAGGACCATGATGGCGGGTTCAAGTCTCCGTACAACTTTTGGGCCGAAGCCATCAACACCGCTTGTCATGCATCCAATCGGCTCTATCTCCGCAAAGGCTTGAACAAGACTCCATATGAGATACTTACCGGCAACAAGCCCAACCTCAAGTACTTCCGGGTGTTCGGTTGTAAGTGTTTCATTCTCAAGGAAGGTGTTCATTTGTCTAAATTTTAAGCTAGAGCTTATGAGGGCATATTTGTTGGTTATGCTACAAACTCTCATGCTTACCATGTCCTCAACAAGTCCACGGGACTCATTGAGGAGACATGTAACATGGAGTTTGATGAGAATAATGGCTCCCAAGTGGAGCAAAGTGGTACTTGTGATGTAGGTGATGAAATTCCTCCCCAAGCCATAAGAAGAATGGGTGTTGGCAATATCCTACCCATTGAGGAACCCCTTGTGGCCGAAGGAGAAGGACAATGTTCCACTCAAGTGGAACCATCATCAACTTAAGACCTACACGTTTCCGAAGAACAAAGTGAAGGCCCTCAACCAAATGAACAAGATCAAGGGCAAGATCAACCTCAAGATGGTGGTGATCCACCAAGTGATGCCCAGGGTCAAGTTCTTGCTACCGAGCAAGTTGAAGATCAAGTGCAAGCTCAAGACGACGCTCATGATGATCAAATTATCACTCCTCAACTCTCCCTTGAGGAGCGATTGGAGCGTCGTGCCGCCAAGATAGCGTCCAAGCTCACTACCAAAGATCATCTCATGAAGAATGTGCTAGGAAGCTTAAGAAAGGGGGTAAGCACTTGTAGAAAATTAGCAAACTATTATGAACATCATGTGTTTGTTTCTTGTGTTGAAGCCCAAAAGGTCTATGAGGCGCTCGAGGATCCGGATTGGCTTAATGCCATGCATGAAGAACTCAATTACTTCGATCACAACAAGGTGTGGAGATTGGTGCCAAGGCCAAAGGAGAACCATAATGTTATTGGAACCAAATGGATATTCAAGAACAAGCAAGCTGCTCACGGGATTATCATTCGCAACAAAGCTTGTTTGGTGGCACAAGGCTACTCTCAAGTCGAGGGTATCGACTATGGTGAAACCTTTGCTCCCGTTGCTCACCTTGAATCTATTTGTTTGCTGATTGCTTATGCTTCTCATCATAACTTCAAGTTGCAACAAATGGATGTGAAGAGTGCTTTTCTTAATGGTCCTATTAATGAGTTGGTGTATGTCAAACAACCCCCTGTAGGAGATATGCCCTGAAGGCAATAATAAATGATATTATTTATCTCCGAGTTCATAATTATGTTTATGTTCCATGCTATAACTGCTATGGTTCTCGAGTCTGCAATAACCACGAGGCTCGGAGGAAGACTCATATGCATGTGTGGAATAATAAACGGTAAAATGTATTCCTAGTCTGGCCTCTAAAACTAGCTCAAGTGTTGCATGATGGTTATGTTTTCCTGATCATGGGCATGTCTATGTCAGCAACCTTGAGGGCATAATGTTAAGAGAACATTTGTGTTGAATCGACCCGGCATGATGTTATGCTATGAGATTCATTCGTCACAAGTTTATTGGTACATAACACAGAGATGGTTAACGTTTGCATGATTCCTTAGACCATGAGAGTATCGAGTTTCTTCATGCTTGCTTCATGAACTTTGGGGTTTGTTAAACGTCATCCGTAAATGGGTGGCTATTACGGCGGCTTACGGGTTCATGGAAAAGTGTGTCAAGTAACTTGATAGCTCAAGATTGGGATTTGCTCCTCCGACGATGGAGAGATATCTCTGGGCCCTCTCGGTGTTACGGTATCCATCATCGTCTGGCCAGACACTTTGTGATTTGATCACGGGGATGCCGGAACACGATAACGAGAAAAGAGAACAATACCGGTAACGAGGTAACTAGCATAGTGGACAAGTTGTTGATCCACGGGAATGCCAACATGTCTCACCTCGGGTATTTGTAACATATCGCGAAGCAACAGGAATAGCACACGGCAACTGGAGGTTCACTCGAATATTTATTCGTGTGGGTATAGGGGTCAATATGGGTGTCCACGGCTCCGATGTTGATCATTGATCGGAAGGGGTTCCGGGTCATGTCTATACTTCACCGAACCTATAGGGTCACACGCTTAAGGGTCATCTATCTGCTGAATACTAGACAGGGAGTCTGAGAGAAAATCACCGAAAAAGTTTCGGACACCGAAAAGTTTCGGACAGCGGAATCGTACCGCAGAGAGAGGTCATCGGATAAGTTTCGATGATACCGAAAAGTTGTTTCGGGATACACCATTAAGTCAAATTGGTTTCGGCACATGCCTGATAATTCTTGGAGGATGCCAGAATCATTCTGGAAGCTTTTTGGAATTTTCTGAGATAAAAACCGGAAATGTTCCGGAGCTGCCGGAGCCACTTCAGATGCGTTTCGCAGATGAAAATCACTAAAACCGGAATTGTTTCGGAACGCGTTGAAAATCATTTTAGTGGGTACTGGAAATGTTCTTAGCCCACATAAATATTTTCAGTTCGATCAGACGCTGAAAAATGTCGTCGTGAATAGTGAAAATCAGCTTTATGGTTACTTTATGGAAAGCCACCTTTTGGGGCTTTGCTCCAAAAGATCTTGGGGATGACATGGATGGATAGGAGACATTTTTTGGGCCCCTCATGGGGGTGTGGCCGGCCACATGGGGTATCCCCCCTTGGGGACCCTCTTGTTCCTTGGTTTCACTCCTAGGTCCTTGTGGAAGGACTTCATTCATGTGCATTTTGGGTTTTTTGTGAAACTACCCTACCCCCTTGGGATTTCCTATAAATAGAGGTGGAGGGGCAGCCCTCCACACTCATCCCCTTGCTCTCATACACATGCCATGCATTATCTGGCTTCTTCTCTCCCTCCCACGAAAAGAGTTTCGTAGAGCCGTAAGGCTGTCTGGGTTCCGGCAGGAACTAGTTCTGGACGGCGAAGCCCTGCCGGATAGATGACACCGTATGTGTGCAACTCTGTAGAGAGATCGTAGTTTCGGTCTTA
Organism: Triticum aestivum; assembly: GCF_018294505.1. Classification (NCBI taxonomy): domain Eukaryota; kingdom Viridiplantae; phylum Streptophyta; class Magnoliopsida; order Poales; family Poaceae; genus Triticum; species Triticum aestivum. The sequence goes on from NC_057799.1 coordinate 529,957,069, forward strand.
GTTCGTGAGTGCCTCCCGAAGGGCTGTCCGTGTGACCGTCCGAGTTTCGAAGGTCCTCCCGAAGGGCTGTCCGAGTGACCGTTCGAGTTTCGAAGGTCCTCCCGAAGGGCTATCCGCGACACCGTCCGGGGGGGGGGGCTGTTCGACCGCCTCCTGGAGGGCTGTCTGAGGAGCAGATGAGGGTATACATCCTCGCGGTTGGGAGGTTGTAAATCCTAGCTGCGGGGATCTGCACCGCCGATCGTCATCGACTCTACTTCCCGCTGCGCTACGAGTCGGTAACGAAAAAGATCAAACCATGTATGCAGTCTCCATAGTGGTCCTGGGCTGGTGCGTAGGTCGGAAATTTTTTGTTTTCTGCTGCGTTCCCCTACAGTGGCATCAAGAGCCGTGCTATGCGTAGATGCAGGTTTCGATCTAGAATACATGGAGATGTATGGGTATTGCATAATATAATTAGGTAGTAGATGAGATCTATTGCTGAAAATTATTTATGCGGGTGACAGATGAAATCTGTTACCCGAGGTTCTTGTTGCTTCCCTAGAATTTGCGTTTGCTCAATCTCGAGACAGCATGGTGGAATTTGACAAAGTTCTGGCAATCCGTGATCCTGATTGATCATGGAAGTGCTATCAGTTCTTTGGGTTCTGCCGTAGTCAAAAGAAAGATGAAATTCGCAGATGAAAGGGCATTGCAGATATGATCTGCACGGGGGTCATGCGTATGACGAAGTTTAGTATGGGGCTCGAGATTTAATTATCCCGTGTTTCATACACCCCGAGATGTTAATCTAGCAACCTGAATAATCATACTTGATGATAAAACGTTGGTAGCTGCGGTTTAAGTCAAAACCTTAGAAGCCACGTAAAATAAAATTTTGCATAAACCTATTAGAGGCGTCTAACTTGGTTTTGCAGGATGTGCATGTGATGTGGTATAGCAGTGCTCATACTAATTCGATTATGTATGAGATGACTATATGATGTAATTTGATTAACATGACCTGCGTGTCATGATTCGGCATGATGGCTGGAGCCATATGATTGCATTTTAATGACCTGCGTGTCAACCTTGTTGTAATGCATTATTTTGTTAGCTATAGAGATAGCAATATTATCTGGTGCATCGACAAGGTGGTGGCAATCTTCGTGAAGGTGACCACCGACGCGAATGCCGAAGACGAAGAAATGAAATACTTCTCCGTCAGAAAGGGCTATACCATATCATGCTATTATGAATTGCCTGAGATGTTTATCCCTTATGATGCACCCTTCTTGATTGCGCGGTAGTCGCTTTTATTAGGGTGATCTCTCACTTAAAATATCAAGTAGTTAGTGTTCTCCCAAGTGTAGCACCGTCACGGCACCTATCTTTTCGGGGTGCGCCATGGATGCATGGGTACGAACGATTAGAGAAGTGTGAGGCGGGTGAGGTCAGACCTCGCAGCAAGATCACTTGGTTGTCTTGACGTTCATGGCAGGATCGTCCTGAGCTCGGAACACACGCATCGAAAGATGAGCAAGAGTCACATAGAGATGTGATCGGCAAGTTGGCCTACCGATTAAAATTCCCGTTATGAGATGATGATTCTATGGCGATGAATTGAAGTCTGGATCTTGTATCACTCAAAATTAATTGTGAGAGATATTGATTTGAGTGGGAGCGCACTGTTGAATTAACATGTTTAATTCTCAGTGCAATTAATTATGAACACTGTCTAAGTGTTTCTTGCATAATAGTTGTAGAATAATGGCTCGCATTTCCACCTTCCCTATTAAAATTGAATAGCTGTTAAATATCTGGTTAAAACTTTACGATTGGTAACGTAATATGAGGATTGTCCTCAAAAGTGCCGAGAAGGACTTTGTCCTATCGCATGCTTTCCGTATCCTCCCGCTAATGCTATGGATCATGTGACTCTCGTCCTTCGATCCAAAAGCTAGAATTCTGTTACGGTCAAGTGGAATATGTTTGCTTCCATGAAACCCAAACTTCGAAAGTTGGGATAGTTATATGATATTCATGGAACTGAAAATTATTTTCAGATACAAACAAAGCAATGTTTGTTTGCAAGTATTAGTAAAAGTGTTTACTATGCATTTGACTGTTGGGAAAGGGATCCAGAAGAACGCCTGTCATATAATGAAAGGTGAATAAAACAACAACTTAAAGAGAAAGGAAGTGTCCAAAGGGTGTTAGTATGACTTACACGCCTAGGAAGTCCGGGGCTAATGCCACTCTTAAGTTGGGTGCTTCTTCTGAGAGTAGGAGAAATACTAAAAGTTAAACTGTTAGAAGTATAAAGGCAAAAGGAAAGAAGACTGGAATATCCAGCTCATGTATGAATGTCATACAAGTTTTTGATGTATAGAAGGCTGGTCAAAGATATAGTTCTTGCGAATTATGGTTAAACATGTTAATCACTAATTCTTGGGTATTGTGAGTTCATCACAAAAATGCCCGCTCGATTGCATTCTGTTGCAACTCGATGTAAGAACTACTATGGCCTGAAAGACTAGCTAGAAATGAGGTTAAGGTATACACAGGGAACATAGTAAATGTTACTATACCTTCCATCGGTGTATTGCCGTCTGTATTTATTTTCATAATTCATTTAGAGTTTTACAAACTCTATCCCATTGCATAAGGTATCTTGCAAGAAGGTTGTTCATAAGAGAACTTTTTATGTTCGATGTTATGAATAACACAAGGGCCATACTTTCATTATGAATGAGATGTATGTTATGAATATTGATAATAATACAATACCTCTGGGTTTACTTTCATAATTCATTTTAGAGTTTCATACACTCTAGCCCATTGCACAATGTTTGTTGCAAAAGAGTTGTTCATAAAAACAACAATTGTTGTTAAGTATTATGAATAACATAAGGGCCATACTTCCATCATCGATGGGACGTATGTTATGAATATTGAGGGTAATATGATACATCCATAACACTGACGCTAAATGTCGCAAGACTAAAAGAATACCACACAAGTGTGGCACTACATTTGGTCACATTGGAGAAACCCGCATGGAAAATTCCATTATGATGGATTTTGAAGTCTTTTTGATTTTGAATCATCTGACACTTGCAACTTTCCTCCGAAAAGTGAAGTGACTAAAATACCGTTCACAGGCCATAAGGAACGAACAACAAACTTATTAGTGATCATACATTTGATGTGTGTAGTCCGATAAGTGTTGTTAGTGGTGGATTTATTTATCTTCAGAAATGACTCAAGTAGATATATGGATATTTACTTGATGAGACGTAAGTCTGGATCTTTTGAAATCATTCGAAAGGTTCTCAAAAATGAAGTAGAAGTTATTGTAACAAGAAAATTATGTTTCTGCAATTTGATTGCACAAAGGAATATTTGAGTTACATGTTTAGCGAATGTCTGATGAGTTGTGAAAGGGGTTTCATAACTTGCACCTCCCGGAACACCACTGCAAGTGGAAAGTCCGTGGAGATGTAATCAAACCATTTATGACATGGTAAGGTCAAAGATGACATAAATAAATTTGCCATTATCCCTTTTAAAGTGATGCTTTAGAGACTGCGGCTTTTACACTGAAAAGAGCTACATCGGGTCTGTTGAAATGAAGCCATGGTATGGTACGCCCAACCATGTTATATCTTTTCTTAACATTTGGAATATGGGGCTTGTGTAAAAGGTTACAAACCTATTCCAAATCAGACAAGTGCTACTTTGTAGGTTATACCAAAATGTTGGGTATTCCTCCCTCACTATACCGAGGCAAATAGTTTTGCCGCGAAACGGTGTGCTTTTAAAGAGAATGGTTCTTTCAAAAAGGTGAGTGGGAGAATAGTGCAACTCGACGAGATAAACAGTATCTACGTCATCAGATCAAAGGAAAGAGACCTTGGAAGTAATTCCAGAGTTTCCTACTGCGACTGATACGGAAGTCTCTACAATAAAATGTATGAACTTCGGTCGAACTTGCAGCTGAACCACGTAGGCAAGGCTCGTGCAAACCTCTCAGGTGCGCAAACGAGATATTGTTGTTAGACAACATTATACCTACGATACACAAGGAAGCGTTGATGGGCCCTGACTCCGGAATTGGCTAAATGCCAATACAACCCAAGTTAGTTTCCATATAAGTGATTCAAGATTAAAACCTTGATACACCTTTCGGAAGACTTAGAGTCTAACGAATATTTATGGAACTTAAAACTGATACGGATAAAATGTTTTATCCATAAAGCTCGACTTGTTGAAATAACAAGTTCAAGAGTTGACTACGATGAGGTTGTTTTCATCGTAGCGATGCTTAAAGTCGGTTCGGGTTGAACTAGCAATTAATACATATTTCAATCATGAGATATGAAACATGGATGATAAAAGGATTTCCATCTGATGGAAATGAAAGCTAGGACTTGTATATGATACAGTCCAAAGTAATTTGTCGATCCAGAGGATGCTAGTAGGTATGCAAACTTCAGAGTTCTAGCAATGGACAGAAGAGAGCAAAATGGAGTTGGAATCTTCGTGTTTTGATGAAATGGTCAAAGGGGTTTTGACTTCATCAATGGGTAACGAAGATGCTTGTAATTCAAGAAAGTAAGTGGGAGCGTAATAATATTTCTAAAAACCTTATGTGCTTGGCACATTGGTAATTGGAAATAAATTTCTTGACACGAATTAGGACTTCATTTGAAAATAGTTTTTCGATGAAGTGCTTAGGCTAAATAGCCTCAATATTAGGCATGATGATCTATGGAGATAGATTTACCTAATGGGGCTAAGCAATGAATACATATTGACAAGATGCTAAAACCTTTTAGCATTTAAAACGCCAAGGAGTGATTCTTGCCAAAGTCACATGGAAAGAGTTTTTGCAAGACTCGGTGTCCCAAAACACTGATGAGTAAAATACATGATGCAGATTCCACACACTTTTGTGTTTGGATTAATCATGTATTCCATGGTATGTAAAACAACCAGATATGTCCGATACTCCCAAGGTGTTGCGAGTATGGATACTAAAGTGATCAAAGTACTGATCGTGGGACAACAGTGAAAGATGTCATTGAGTACTAGAGTAAGTACTGATGATATGTTTTCTTGCAAGCGGAGATCATGAAGAGTTCGTTGTAAAATGTTACATCGATAGTCTTCATCTTTTCACCGTGCGATTTTCGATTTAAGTTAAGGGTTTTGTGTAACACACAATGTGGTGGCACAGTTAGTTGGAATTTGTTCAAACTAGTTACTGTGGCGAATTCTATAACAAGGGCTAAGTATGTTGACGCTTTAGAAGCGACAAAGAAGATGTTGAATCATATAGTTCATTCATGAACTTAGTATAGTTCCAAGATGGCTTTTGACAATGGGACACTACTGCAGGTAGTTGCTCCATAACTCAGTCTGAGGAATCCAGGTTCGACCTGTGATTCACATACATACAAAGCCAAGTCCACACAAAATATGAATTTTGTGAAAACGTGAAAACGCGAGGACATGCAAAGATACACACGGAACTGAAGTCGTCAGATCCGTTGGACATCAGGCTATACCACAAGCGAAGCATATTTACACCGGTGTGCCACAGGTGTAAAGTGCATTAGCATTAACTAGATTATTGACTCTAGTGCAAGTGGGAGTCTGTAGGAGATATGCCCTAGAGGCAATAATAAATGATATTATTTATCTCCGAGTTCATAATTATGTTTATGTTCCATGCTATAACTGCTATGGTTCTCGAGTCTGCAATAACCACGAGGCTCGGAGGAAGACTCATATGCACGTGTGGAATAATAAACGGTAAAATGTATTCCTAGTCTGGCCTCTAAGACTAGCTCAAGTGTTGCATGATGGTTATGTTTTCCTGATCATGGGCATGTCTATGTCAGCAACCTTGAGGGCATAATGTTAAGAGAACATTTGTGTTGAATCGACCCGGCATGATGTTATGCTATGAGATTCATTCGTCACAAGTTTATTGGTACATAACACAGAGATGGTTAACGTTTGCATGATTCCTTAGACCATGAGAGTATCGAGTTTCTTCATGCTTGCTTCATGAACTTTGGGGTTTGTTAAACGTCATCCGTAAATGGGTGGCTATTACGGCGGCTTACGGGTTCATGGAAAAGTGTGTCAAGTAACTTGATAGCTCAAGATTGGGATTTGCTCCTCCGACGATGGAGAGATATCTCTGGGCCCTCTCGGTGTTACGGTATCCATCATCGTCTGGCCAGACACTTTGTGATTTGATCACGGGGATGCCGGAACACGATAACGAGAAAAGAGAACAATACCGGTAACGAGGTAACTAGCATAGTGGACAAGTTGTTGATCCACGGGAATGCCAACATGTCTCACCTCGGGTATTTGTAACATATCGCGAAGCAACAGGAATAGCACACGGCAACTGGAGGTTCACTCGAATATTTATTCGTGTGGGTATAGGGGTCAATATGGGTGTCCACGGCTCCGATGTTGATCATTGATCGGAAGGGGTTCCGGGTCATGTCTATACTTCACCGAACCTATAGGGTCACACGCTTAAGGGTCATCTATCTGCTGAATACTAGACAGGGAGTCTGAGAGAAAATCACCGAAAAAGTTTCGGACACCGAAAAGTTTCGGACAGCGGAATCGTACCGCAGAGAGAGGTCATCGGATAAGTTTCGATGATACCGAAAAGTTGTTTCGGGATACACCATTAAGTCAAATTGGTTTCGGCACATGCCTGATAATTCTTGGAGGATGCCAGAATCATTCTGGAAGCTTTTTGGAATTTTCTGAGATAAAAACCGGAAATGTTCCGGAGCTGCCGGAGCCACTTCAGATGCGTTTCGCAGATGAAAATCACTAAAACCGGAATTGTTTCGGAACGCGTTGAAAATCATTTTAGTGGGTACTGGAAATGTTCTTAGCCCACATAAATATTTTCAGTTCGATCAGACGCTGAAAAATGTCGTCGTGAATAGTGAAAATCAGCTTTATGGTTACTTTATGGAAAGCCACCTTTTGGGGCTTTGCTCCAAAAGATCTTGGGGATGACATGGATGGATAGGAGCCATTTTTTGGGCCCCTCATGGGGGTGTGGCCGGCCACATGGGGTATCCCCCCTTGGGGACCCTCTTGTTCCTTGGTTTCACTCCTAGGTCCTTGTGGAAGGACTTCATTCATGTGCATTTTGGGTTTTTTGTGAAACTACCCTACCCCCTTGGGATTTCCTATAAATAGAGGTGGAGGGGCAGCCCTCCACACTCATCCCTTGCTCTCATACACATGCCATGCATTATCTGGCTTCTTCTCTCCCTCCCACGAAAAGAGTTTCGTAGAGCCGTAAGGCTGTCTGGGTTCCGGCAGGAACTAGTTCTGGACGGCGAAGCCCTGCCGGATAGATGACACCGTATGTGTGCAACTCTGTAGAGAGATCGTAGTTTCGGTCTTAGTTCGTGAGTGCCTCCCGAAGGGCTGTCCGTGTGACCGTCCGAGTTTCGAAGGTCCTCCCGAAGGGCTGTCCGAGTGACCGTTCGAGTTTCGAAGGTCCTCCCGAAGGGCTATCCGCGACACCGTCCGGGGGGGCTGTTCGACCGCCTCCTGGAGGGCTGTCTGAGGAGCAGATGAGGGTATACATCCTCGCGGTTGGGAGGTTGTAAATCCTAGCTGCGGGATCTGCACCGCCGATCGTCATCGACTCTACTTCCCGCTGCGCTACGAGTCGGTAACGAAAAAGATCAAACCATGTATGCAGTCTCCATAGTGGTCCTGGGCTGGTGCGTAGGTCGGAAATTTTTTGTTTTCTGCTGCGTTCCCCTACACCCCCAGGGTTTGAGGATTCCGAGTTCCCCAATCATGTGTACCAACTCGATAAGGCGCTCGATAAGGTGTATGAGCACCTTACCGAGTTGTTGCAAGATCGTGGGTTTGAAATTGGGAAAATCGACCCCACTCTTTTTACTAAGAAGGTCAAAAGGGAGTTGTTTGTATGCCAACTATATGTTGATGATGTTATCTTTGGTTCTCCTAACAAAGCTTTCAATGAGGAGTTTGCCGCACTCATGACCTCGAAGTTCAAGATGTCCATGATGGAAGACTTGAAGTTCTTTCTCGGGTTCAAAATCAAACAAAGAAGAGAAGGAACCTTCATCAACCAAGCCAAATACACTCAATACATGCTCAAGAGATTCAAGCTAAGTGATGTCAAGCAGGCTTCTACACCAATGCCTGTAAAATGCCAACTTTACATTGATCCCAATGGTAAAGCGGTTGATCAAAAGATATACCGTTCTATGATTGGCTCCTTGCTTTACCTTTGTGTATCTAGACCGGACATCATTTTGAGTGTGGGAATTTGTTCACGGTTTCAAGCATCACCTATGGAAAGCCACTTTGTGGCAGTCAAGCGAATCTTTCAAGATTTGGCTCATACCCCAAACTTTGGCTTATGGTACCCTAGAGGAGCAAACTTCAATCTCGTGAGTTTTTCGGATTTGGATTGGGCGGGAGACAAAGTGGATAGGAAGTCAACTTCCGGAGGGTGCCAGTTTATTGGTTGCTCTTTGGTGAGTTGGTCTTCTAAGAAGCAAAGTTGTGTGTCTCTCTCCTCCACCGAAGCCGAGTATGTGGCCGCCGGTAGTTGTTGTGCTCAACTTCTATGGATGAGGCAAACTTTAAAGGATTACGGTGTCATTTGTGACAAAGTGCCTCTTTGGTGTGACAATTAATGAAAGTGCCATCAAGATTTCTCTCAACCCGGTGCAACACTTCAAGACGAAGCATATTGAGATTCGGTATCACTTCATCCGGGATCACATTAGGCGAGGGGAGACTGAGCTTAACTATGTCAACACTCATGATAACCTTGTAGATATTTTCACGAAGCCTTTGGATGAAGCAAGATTTCGTGAGTTAAGGCATGAGCTAAATATCATCGATTTGAGCAATGTGGCTTGAACCTTTGCACACCCCACCATACTCATCTTGTTGTCTTGTTTAGGTGTAGGCATGGACATAGGGGGAGTGTTGTTCTCTCAATGAACTCTCCCTCCTCCCATTATGAATAAATTGATCAACTCTTTCACATTCACCATTGTTGATGGTACTTGTGCTTCAAAGACGAGTTTTGGTCATGGGCCCAAGGATAATTCTTCGCGGTGCCATACCAATTGACTCAAACATAGGTGGCTTCGGCCACCGCCCTCTCTTCATGGGAGGTGTTGGTTTGATGTTTGGTCCTCTCTCTCCGTGTTTATCCTTTGGACCTTGTTCATGTTTAAGTTGCTTCTTGTGTGTTCTATTTTGTGTGTCCGCTTTCTTGAAGTTTGTATTGCAACGGACTTTTATTTCTTTTTGATGAAACTTGCACTTTCTTGGGTATGCGGTACTATCGTGGCATGCCACGGTACTACCGCTGGAGGTGGGTGGCTCCTGTGCTTGCACAGCTGTGACCACGGAACGGTACTACCGCTTCCATTGCGGCAGTAATTTTTTACTGCTGCTGGAAGAGCAGTACTACCTACCGGGCGGTACTACCGCGATGATCCATGGTACTACCGCACTATCGAGACCGCGTGGGGGTTAAGCGCGGGCAGGGGGAGTTCCAACTCCCCCATACCCATTCATCTCTTCCCCTCACATCGTCTCTCTCTCTCTCTCCTGCCCAAGAACAGCACCGGAGGACCTCACGGGACCTCCGTCTCCGGCCACTCTCCTCTCATTCCAACCGGTGGGATCGTTTCCCACCTCGCCCTCTTGCCATGGACCCCGGTATCTCCCCTAGACCTTCTCTCTTTGCCTCTTTATTTTGCTTCTAGGTTTTGGGGGATGTATGAGTAGGTCTTGTGATTTTCGGCTAAATCTTTGCAAGAGGAGATTGTTGGAGAGTGCTAGTGCAGTAGATATGCTATTTGGTGTGATGCAACAACATAGTTTTGATCAACAGTAGTACCAATTTAACTTTACAGATGTTCTCAGATCCGTTCATGCGAGATCTGTCCCGTGCGGTACCATCGCTCCGCCTGGAATAGTACTACCGCCCGACTCGCGGATGTAAAAATTTACTTCCGCTCTAAGCGCGGTACTACCGAGCCGACCCGGTGCAGTACTACCGCGGTTAGAGCAAATGTAAAAGTTTACTTCCGTCTCCTGTTACAGTACTACCGTTTGACTTAAAATTGCTTTGTTTTGTCACACCCAATCTCATTTCTCTTTTTTTCGTTCTGTTTTGGCCTTGGTCTTTGCAATAATCCTTCTCGCTCTTCTCATGTGTTTGTGTTGTGTGTCATAGGTGGTGGCTCCGATTCTGTTGCTAGGCGCTCGAATCCCAGCCGTGATATGAGCTCAAAGCATCTTCGCAACCAAGAAGCTCCTGAGGGGTCCAATGCCCCACAACGTAACGTCAAGACCACAGCTACCAAGATCAAGGAGCGAGTTGTCAGCTTGGAAGACATGCCTCAAGCAGAGTTTCTGATTCGAAGGAAGCTCAACCCCTACATCAAGCCTAGGGAACTCATAAAGGGCAATGACTTGTTTTGGACCAAGTAACAAAATCCCATCTTCCTAGATGTGATCAAGGCCAAGCAGAACATCTACGTACCCGTTCAGTGGATTGACATGGACCATATGAGGAAGAACCAGGCATATTTTGGTGAGCCTCTAGATTTGGTGGAGCAGTTTGTCGGTGTACAAAAAGAGGGGCACGCTTTTGTACCCCTTTACCTGTGCATGGGCAGTCAGAGCAACGCCCACGACCACACCAAGCAGAACAGGGGAGGTGAGCCAAGGTAAGACCGAAGCCCAAGACAATCAAAGCAACGCCAAGGCCAAGACCACAAAGAGCAGAGGGACGAAGCAGGTTCCCCCGGCAAGGCCCTTGCTGGGCGGCCTCAGCGGCCCCGGCAAAACCCTTGCCGGGACAGCTCGCCCCACACCAACAGAGCGAGCCACCCTTGAGCCCACGGCCCCCAACGCCGTCATCAACGTGGGGCCAGGGCTCGGGAAGGCACCTCTGTGGTGGCATGCAGATCTTTGTGAAGACATATTCAAAGATCAGATGAGGATTAGAAGACGACGATCCTCGGCAGGATCCTTGCCGAGGAAGGCTACCAGACCCCCGGCAAGACCCTTGCCGGGGACGACAGCGCGCCACGGCAAGACCCTTGCCGGGCCACACGGCAAGACCCTTGCCGGGTCACCCGGCAAGGCCCTCACCAAGGACGCCAGCGGGACCACCGCCAGGCCCGCGCCAACCAAGCTTCCACCGCCATTCCCATGCAACTGCCAGCCCAACCAGCTGGGCGGGCACCTGCGCGGCAACATGCAGCTCCCAGGCCAACTCATCAAGCGCCTGCGTGGTGGCATGCAGATCTTCGTGAAGGCTCCACCACCACGCCACCTCAGCTGCCTGCCTGCCTACATGGCACCGCGCGCATCACTGGCCGGGGCACGTGTCGAAGCGAGGAGGAGCGGCGACGGACGGGACGGGCCTCGCCCCCGTCCCCGATAAAGCAAGGGGACACCTAAGCCACGCATTAAATGCATCTTGTCCTGTAATACGAGCGATAAGCTCAGGGCACGGTATGCCTTTCCACCTCCTATGTGCGACTGTGGCAGCCCCTTCTGACTATAAAAGGAGGCCCATGGCATACTGGAGAAGGATTCGGCTCTTTTGAACCACGCACTGACCATAGCTAGTTCGAGAGCTCAAGAACTCTCAGAAATACACCCACCAAAGCAGGACTAGGGTTTTACGCATCCTCGCGGCCCGAACCTGGGTAAACGATCCCTGTGCTGTCTACTAGCCCTGCTCTCCTCGCAACCCTGCGCCCCAGCAACCGTAGTAGGGATTCTTGTGATCCCATAGGTGTCGTTCCACACCGACATCCTTGGCGCGCCAGGTAGGGGTGGCGCAATTGTGAGAATCTGGTCTGGTAGTTAGCCTAGCTGTTCTTCGTCGCCATGGCCCCTAAGAAGAAGACGGCCACGGCGGTCGGCTCGTTGGGAGCCGAACGGCCCGTGCCGGTGCGGACGAGCAGCGGACCGGTCGCAGACAGGACCCGGGCCGCGGCCCGCGAGCACCAGCATCGCCCAGGCAGTCGGAGCCTGGCGAGCGGCGTCGTTCGCACGCCAGACGACCGACTACACGTCACCGGATCCAAAGACGGAGTTGGGCCCCCCGCAGGCGGTGCGGGGCCCTCCAGGGGCGTCGTTGTGCCGACTCCGGGCGGCGCGGCGACCTCCAGGACGCATACACCGGCGACCACCGCGCGTTCTTCCCATGGTGTGCGCGCCGAGCAGCGTCACCACATTGGTGACCCTGGGCACCGCCGTGGTAAGAGCCCCGTGCGTCATCGGCAAGATGAAGGGGTTCAGCACGCTCGCCGAAGCGCTGGTGAAAATGGCACGCAGCCACTGGGTCGTGACGGAGCTCCTTCTAACATAGTTAGAAGTCGAAGCGCGCCGCGATCCACGCAGCTGTCGCCGCCGCCCACACCAGCGGAAGCTTTGGCGCGCGCGCAGCTGCTCCTCGATTTCCCTCCTGCTGCTGAGCAGGTCGACGAGCGGAGGGCCACCATCCGAAGCCTCGTCGTCGTCGCCAACAAAGACGATCCGTGACCAGCGGGGCCCTCGGGTTGGCGCCCCACCGAGCCACCACATGCTGGCGCTGGGAGGACCGAGGAAGCTGCGGCAACGGTGCACTCTCCTCCTCCTCGCCAGCCGCCGCGGGCGTCGGCCCGTCATGACGACGCTTGTGATAACATCTCCATAGCGTCGTCCGACCCGCGGACCCTCCGCGACCAGCGTCAGGTCCTTCAGGAACGAGCTCATGAAGACGCTCGAACCACCGTCGAGCGTCGGCGCGAAACGCGGCGCCAGTCGGACAAGCGGGCAGGACCCGCTATGGACCACCCAGCACCGGGGGGCTCCGGCGGCCTACCTTACGAGGTGGGCTGCCCGGCCTTTACCCATGAGCTGCGGCAGTTCCAGTGGCTGTCCCACCGCACGTTCAAGCCCGACGTCGGCGAGAAGTACACTGGCAAAACCCATCCGTCCGAGTTCCTCAGCATCTACACCATCGCGATGCAGGCTGCTGGGGCTTGCGACGACAAGGTGCTTGCCAACTATTTCCCGCTGGCACTCAACCCAATGTGATGTCTTGGTTGATGCACTTGCCGGTGGATTCCATTTCTTCTTGGTCGGATCCGTGCCATGAGTTCGTTGGCGCCTTCACAGGAGGCCACCAAGCTCATGGCCAGGCCAGTGATCTGCACATCATTCCCCAGAAGGAAGGGGAGACCCTGCGCAAGTACATCCAGAGATTCAGCCGGGTGCAGTACAACATCCCCGACGTTCATCCCGCCGCTGTGATTAGCGCGTTCCACCAGAACGTGCGCAATCGCAAGATGCGCGAAGAGCTGGCGATGACCAAAGTTAAGGATGTGGCCGAGCTCTACGTTCTGGCCGATAGGTGCGCCCGGGCTGAAGAGGGAAGGAAGTACCCCGGCGAAGATGCCGGCGCGGAAACCGACTCTACCGATGAAGACGCCGCTACCCCGACGAAGAAGGGCCGGCGTCGCAACAGGAAACGCAAAGGCAAGGCCGTGCTTGCCGTTGAGGGATCTGACGACACCGGTGCCGGCAAGAAGGTCAAGGCAGATGCCCCCGGCAAGGAGATTGCCGGGTGCGCCGCCTGCCGGGCCTTGGCGGCTACCGACAAGCCAGGAAGCTCCGGCAAGCAATACTGCAAGATCCACCGCACCAAGGGCCACGACCTCCAGAACTGCCGGCAAGTCGAGCTGCTTGCTGAGAAGCAAAAGGCTGAGTATGAGAGGCGGGACAAGGAGAAGGACCAGGACGGTGCGGAGGGATCCGACAAGAAGCGTGGCGGCCAAGGAGGCCGCCCCGGCAAGGACAACCAGCAAGAGAGGCCCGCCCGGGGCCGCGACAAGAAACAAGAAGACGATGATCACGACGAGGACGACGAGTCTGGTGAGCAAGGGTTCCAGAAGGCTACGGAGGCCATGTGCGTCGATGGCGGCGCCTCGCTGCATACCTCTCACCGCCAGCTCAAGCAATGGGCGCGTGAGATTACAGCAGCAGAGCCGTCGTTCGACGCTCAGAAGCCGCTGAAGTGGTCCAGCACGCCCCTCATCTTTGACGCCGAGGACCACCCTGACCGCACTACCGCGGTCGGGTGTTTGCCATTGTTGGTCTCACCAACGATACGCAACCTCAGAGTGAACAAGATGTTGGTTGACGGCGGGGCCGGCCTGAACCTGATCTCGCCTGTCGTGATCAAAAAGTTGCAAATCCCTGATGGAGACCTCGAGGAAACGGGCACGTTTCAAGGGGTCAATCCAGGGAGGAGCTAGCCGAAGGGAAAGGTCACACTGCCCGTGACGTTTGGAGGAGAGTTGAACTACAGGACGGAGAGGATCGTCTTCGACGTAGCCGAGATCCCTTGCCCTACAACGGGATCATCAGCCGCCCGGCACTAGCCAAGTTCATGGCAGCGTTACACTACGCCTACAACATGCTAAAGATGCCCGGGCCGTTGACCATCATCTCCGTCCCCTCCGACAAGAAGGACGCGCTGATCTGCGCCGACCAGCTCTACCGGGAAGCAGTTGCAGCAGCTGCCGCCAAGGCACCTGTTCCTGCCGCTGAAGCCCCGGGAGGGAAGAAGAAGCCCGGCAAGACCTCTCGCACCCACTCCGGCAAGCGCACCTCCTCGGAGTGTTGTGCTACCGTCGAGGACGTGCCAGAGAGCTCTACCGACAAGAGCAAGAGACCCAGGGCCGAGCCGCCACAGACCAAGAAGGTGCCCGTCAAGGAGGATGGCACGGGAGAGGCCTTCACCATAGGCTCCACCCTCGACAGCAAATAGGAAGGCGCGCTCATCACCTTCCTGCGGGCGAATGTCGACGTGTTTACATGGCAAGCATCCGACATCCCCGGTGTTCCCAGGGAGGTGATTGAGCACCACCTAGCTGTCTGCCCCCACGCGCGGCCCGTCAAGCAGAAGGTCAGAAAGCAGACTCTGGAGAGGCAGGAGTTCATCACAGAGGAGATCAGCAAGTTGGAAGCGACGGGTTTGGTGAGAAGAGTGCTCCACCCGACGTGGTTGGCCAATCCGGTAGTGGTGCGCAAGGCGAATGGGAAGTGGAGACTGTGTATTGATTACACAGATATCAACAAGGCTTGCCCTAAGGACCCCTTCCCGTTGCCACGCATCGACCAGATTGTTGACTCCACGGCCGGGTGCGATCTGCTATCATTCCTCAACGCTTACTCAGGCTACCACCAGATCTTCATGATGAAAGAGGATGAAGAGAAGACATCATTCATCACCCCATGTGGTACGCATTGCTTTTTACGGATGCCTTTCAGGTTGAAGAGTGCTGGCTCAACATTCGCAAGAGCAGTCCAAATTGGTTTTGAACCTCAGCTCCATAGAAATATGGAGGCCTACATGGATGACATAGTGGTCAAAACCAAGGACGGGCCAACTCTTGTGCAAGATCTGGAAGAGACATTTGCTAACCTGCGCAAGATCAACCTCAAGCTGAACCCTGAGAAGTGTGTCTTCGGCGTTCCGTCCGGCAAGCTTCTCGGGTTCTTTGTGTCACAACGCGGGATCGAGGCAAACCCAGACAAGATCAAGGCTATTGAGCAGATCGAGGCGCCCAAGCGGATCAAGGATGTGCGTCGGCTCACCGGCTGCGTTGCCGCCAGGAGCCGATTCATCTCCAAGTCCGCCGAGCGCGCCCTTCCCTTCTTCAAAATCTTGAAGAAGGCAGGCCCAATAGAGTGGACCCCAGAAGCCGAGGCAGCACTGCAGGATCTGAAGAAATACCTTTCCTCCACGCCAATACTGGTTGCGCCTAAACCACAAGAGCCATTGCTGCTGTATCTGGCGGCGACAAATCAAGTGGTCAGCGCCGCACTGGTGGCACAGAGGGAGGTCGACGAAGAGGCAGCAATGGCAGCAAAACCAGCGGATGGCAAGCCAAAGATTCCCCCAGCAGGGCCTGGTGCCGACAAGGCGCGGCCCCCGGCAGAGTCTGGTGCCACCAAGGCGGTGCCCGCGCAGTCGAGTGAGGTGGTGCCGAAGAAGAAGATGATGCAGCACCCGGTTTACTTTGTCAGCTCCCTCTTGTAGGGGGCTAGGTCGAGGTATTCCGGCGTGCAAAAATTGCTCTTCGGCCTCCTTATGCCTCGAGGAAGCTGTGTCACTACTTCCAATCCCACGAGATCACTATCGTCACCCGCCTCCCGTTGCAACGGATACTGCACAACCCAGACGCAACCGGAAGGATTGTGGAATGGGCCTTGGAGCTGTCAAGCTTCGGTTTAAAGTTTGAAAGTACCTCGACAATTCAAAGCAGAGTCTTGGTGGAGTTCATCGCAGAATGGACCTCGACGCCTAACGAAGAAATCCAGGAGACCACTCTCCCCGGCAAGGAAGCAGACCGTGACTGGATCATGTACTTTGATGGGGCTTTCTCGCTGCAAGGCGCCGGTGCCGGTGTGCTGCTCGTCGCACCCACCGGAGAACACCTCAAGTACGTGATCCAGATGCACTTCCCCAGGGAGATGTCCACCAACAACACTGCTGAGTACGAGGGATTGCTTGTCGGTCTCAGGATCGCGGCAGACCTCAGGGTTAAGAAGCTCATCGTCAGGGGTGACTCGCAGCTCGTTGTCAGGCAGGTCAACAAGGATTATCAGAGCCCATTGATGGAAGCTTACGTAGATGAGGTGAGGAAGCTGGAGGAACGCTTTGACGGTATCCAGGCGGAACACGTCCCCCGAGCGGAGAACGACATCGCCGATTACCTGTCAAAGCGTGCCGCATTCAAGCTACCTGTGGAACCAGGTACCTTTTTGCTCTGGTTAACTCAACCATCCGTCGAACCATCAGTGGGGAAGAACAAGCGGAGGAAATCAGGTCCCGACAAGTACTTTCCTACCGAGCCCCCTGGGGCTGCCGGCAAGGGTGCTGCCGCGGACGCTGAGCCTGCCCAAGAGCAACTGGCTTCGGCAGGGCGTCAAGCCCTGGCCGTAGAGACAGCCGCTCCCATGGCGGAAGAGATGCCTTTGGTCCTTGCCGTCGAGCCCCAGGCTCCGGCATGGGCGCAGCATACCGTCCAATTCCTCCAAACAGGGGAGCTTCCTAAGGAGCAGGAAGAAGCGGAGAAAGTAGCCCGTCAGTCCGCCCTGTACCAGTTCGTCGATGACGTCCTGTACCGGAGAAGGCCGGACGGTGTGAAACTCAAGTGCATCCCCCGGGAGGAAGGACTTGAGCTGTTGCCGGAGATACATGGAGGCATATGTGGGTCCCACGTAGAGTCGAGGGCCCTTGCCGGGAAGGCGTTCCGGCAAGGTTTCTTCTGGCCCACCGCCCTCCAGGATGTGACGGCACTAGTAACCAAGTGTGAAGCGTGCCAGTTCCATTCAAAGAAGCTTCATCAACCAGCTCAAGCCCTTCAAACAATCCCTCTCTCCTGGCCATTCTCGGTCTGAGGGCTCGATATACTGGGCCCTTTCCCCCGCGCCGTCAGGGGCTTTGAGTACTTGTACGTTGCAATCGACAAGTTCACAAAGTGGCCAGAGGTGGAAGCAGTGAGAAAGGTGACTGCTCAGTCGGCTGTCAAGTTTTTCAAGGGACTGGTCTGCCATTTTGGTGTGCCAAATAGAGTCATCACCGACAACGGCACGCAGTTCACGAGCCACACCTTCATGCAATACATTCAAGACCTCGGCAGTAAGGTCTGTTTTGCCTCCGTGGCACACCCACGGAGCAACTGCCAAGCGGAAGGGCGAATGCTGAAGTGTTGCGAGGCCTAAGGACAAAGACTTTTGACAACTTGCGCAAGAGCGGAAGGCGTTGGATTGCTGAATTGCCGGCGGTTCTTTGGTCGATCAGGACGACGCCAAATCGAGCCACCAGCCAGACACCTTTTGCCCTGGTCTACGGGGCAGAAGCAGTTCTCCCCACGGAACTCATATACAGGTCACCTCGAGTGCTCGCTTATGATGAGCTTGAGCAAAAGCAGTTACGCCAAGATGACGTGACGCTCCTTGAGGAAGATCGTCTTCGGGCGGCTGTGAGAGCAGCGCGCTACCAGCAAGCCTTGCGCCGCTACCATAGCCGCAAGGTTCATGCCCGAAGCTTTGAGGAAGGCGACCTTGGTCTTCGGCGCGTTCAGTCAGCCAAGAATACCAACAAGTTGACGCCGAAGCGGGAAGGCCCTTATCGGGTAATACGAGTCACCAGGCCCGGCGCAGTCCGCCTGGAGACCGAAGATGCCGTCCCAGTGAGCAACTCCTGGAACATCGGGCATCTTCGCAAGTTTTACCCATAAGGCGCGGCTTGCCGGGCCTCCCGGCAAGCCACCTTTTGTACAAGCTTTGCCGACAAGGCATGTGACCCTTTGTACAAAGCCAGGCGCAGACCCTAAGCATAAATAAATGAAGCGATGGCGCCCTAAGTTATAGCATGCTTGCTAGGTCGAGTCTCTTCCTTGGTTAGGGTTGATAGTGCTTAGCGGCGACTAACCCCTAGACTAGAGGTCGAGTGCGCGTCTATCTGTTCCTTTTCTGTCCTCCTTTGGTTCGCAGGGCACATGAGCACTTCTGCTGAGCTACTTGGAAAGAAGGAAACGGACCGGCGCCCCGACCCCGGCAAACCAGAGTTGCCGGGGGCTGCAAGCACAAGGATCCAACCGCGGCAAGATGAGATTGCCGGGGGCTGCAGATACAGATAAGTCTTTTATCCTCTGTCATGCATTCGGAACCGGACTGGGGTATGTGAAACCTCGTTTTTATCTCTAGGCTGTCGTGCTCCCCTTTTTCCTATACCTAAGGATTATTTCCTGGGTCTGGATTTGGTTGTAGCCGCGGCGGCAAGGAGGTAGAACGAGGAGCCTAAAGCCCACCTCATCCCTGCCTCCGCCAAGAGCGCGAGAACGGTCGAGTGGAGTGGGGGGACGACAAGGCCTGTTACCGGGCGAAAAACGTTTATCTTAAACAATAACAAGGATTCGCTCCTTGTCGCGGGATTTACCCACGAACGAAAAACCCGGCAAGCATCCCTTTTTCATTAAAAACATCCCATACAGGTACAGTTCATATGGAATGAAAAACATGAGCAAAGGGGATTACAAGTTCTAAATTTAACGAAGGCCCGCAGGCTTACAAACTAAAAAAGAGATAAGATGCCCGTAATCCCTTTCTTGTCCCTCTCCTCAGGAGGTAGGTCAAGGAGGCGAAAGGGCAAAAGGGGCGCCTAGGCGAGCTACGAGCAGCATAAAGCACCAAGAGAACACCTCGGTGGCCGCCCACGGGTGGGCCGGTGATGACGGTGCCGAGAAAGGAGCTGGAAGACGAGGCGGCAGGACTGGCAATACGCGATGAAGGCGTCGGTGCCCGCGTACTCCGAGTTGACGGCCTTGCCGTCCGCCCTCTTCCTCTTCCGCAGCCTCCCGATGCTAGCCGTCCAAGGAGATGGCCCTGAGAAGTTCAAGG
The DNA here is from genome assembly GCF_018294505.1 of Triticum aestivum. Classification (NCBI taxonomy): domain Eukaryota; kingdom Viridiplantae; phylum Streptophyta; class Magnoliopsida; order Poales; family Poaceae; genus Triticum; species Triticum aestivum. The sequence continues at coordinate 529,976,590 of NC_057799.1, forward strand.
AGCTGGCCCCGCCCCCGGCAAACCTCTGCCGGAGGAGCGGCCGGGTGTAGATTCTGCTGCTGCCACACCCGCCCAGGCGCGAGGCGTCCGACGCCTAGTCAGACTCGTCCCCGTCATCTGCCCCGCTGTCCTCCTCATCACTTTCGCTCGAGGAAGAGCTTCCATCGTCGGAATCTCCATCGGACGAGCTCTCCACGCAGCACTTCAGGCGAGTTCCGAACTCTCCAAAGACCTTGACAGAGAGCAGGCCGTCCTCCATTAATTTGAAGTAGTGGACGAGCCCCGCCGTCAGGCTGTGGATGCGAGCGAACGTCCTCCACCCACGACGGAGGTACATGACACGAGGAGCCGGGAAGTTGACGTCGACCCACGTGCCCCCATTCCCACAACCCCTCATGTGCAATATGAGGGATTGGGGCCGGTCACGCTCCATCTCCCGAGCAAACGGGGCAGGAAGACGGAGACGACGACGCGGAGGCCGGAGCAGCCTGATGAAGAACTCGCGGGGCTGGTCTCCGACATGGCCTTCGATCGGGAAAGGCACCATTGGAGGGGGCGAAGCCGGCGCGCCGCCCCGTCCTCCTCTTCCCCGAGCACTGCGACCTCTGCCCCGGCCTCACCCCCTCCTCCTTCCCCTCGTGGCTAGTTCCACTACCACGGGCTCAAGGGGAGGAGGGACGCGTTGTCGAGCGGCGACCCTCGCCGCCACCGTCGAGGGACCGGGATTCCCCTTCTCTATGACGAGTGAGAGAAAGAAGCAGAAGCAGGAGGAGATAGCAGATAGAAGAATGCAGGATGCCATCCCCCCTTTCCCTCTCTTTATAAAGGAGCAGGGTCGGGGCTCGGCCGCCCCGCTCAGCCAATCCAGCCACCGGAGGCGCAGGGAATCAGAACCGGCCCGCTACCCCAATCAACGACGGCCCGGACGCATGAAGGACGCGTAGCGAACGTGCAGAACCGAGGGGACGGGTGAAGCGACCTCTCCTCACCCCGTGATCAGGGGGTGTGGACGCCTTGAAGACCGCCCCACACATGCCGCCCACGTCACGCACACCCCTCCACGCTGCGCCGCGCGCTCAGGTCGTGGGAAGTGGAGCGCGCAAAGAGTCTTACCACGGTAAAAACCGTCCCACCTGCCCGCGCACCGTTTTGGGCCTAGCCCAACAACGTGTCGCGCTTATGTGTGGCCCAGGCCCGGGGGCTCCTGTCGGTGTACAAAAAGAGGGGCACGCTTTTGTACCCCTTTACCTGTGCACGGGCAGTCAAAGCCGCGCCCACGACCACACCAAGCAGAACAGGGGACGTGAGCCAAGGTAAGACCGAAGCCCAAGACAATCAAAGCAACGCCAAGGCCAAGACCACAAAGAGCAGAGGGACGAAGCAGGTTCCCCCGACAAGACCCTTGCCGGGTGGCCTCAGCGGCCCCGGCAAGACCCTTGCCGGGACAGCTCGCCCCACACCAACAGAGCGAGCCACCCTTGAGCCCACGGCCCCCAACGCCGTCATCAACGTGGGGCCATGGCTCGGGAAGGCACCTCTGTGGTGGCATGCAAATCTTTGTGAAGATATATTCAAAGATCAGATGAGGATTAGAAGACGACGATCCTCGGCAAGATCCTTGCCGAGGAAGGCTACCAGACCCCCGGCAAGACCCTTGCCGGGACAACAGCGCGCCACGGCAAGACCCTTGCCGGGCTACCCGGGAAGGCCCTCGCCAAGGACGCCAACGGGACCACCGCCAGGCCTGCGCCAACCAAGCTTCCACCGCCGTTCCCATGCAGCTACCAGCCCAACCAGCTGGGCAGGCACCTGCGTGGCAACATGCAGCTCCCAGGCCAACTCATCAAGCGCCTGCGTGGCGGCATGCAGATCTTCGTGAAGGCTCCATGTAACATCCCCAGCATCACACTACAGTAATCTAACCCTAATGAAGGTCATGTCATCATGATCATCATGCCAAAATGCCACTTGTCCAAAATCTGCTTCAAATTCTAATTCAAATTGCATGTCAAATATTTGCATCTTCTTTCATGCAAATAAAATAGTTCATCCTATGGCAAATAATCCCTAGATATTTGTCATGTTGAAGCCAACATTTTTGGAATTCCCAAATTTGCCCTTGAGAATTTATTATCTGGTCCAGCGGTATTTAAGATGTCCTTTTCATTTTCTAAAATGCTTGGACAACTCCTGATGGCCCCAAACTTTTTGTGACAGTGCCCAATAATTGTTTAAAATTGTTTTGGCCAGTGGCATATTTTTGCAAAGTCAATTGTGGCTAAAAGAAAATGCAAAGCTGCTAAAAGAAAAAAGCAAAAGTTAAAACAAAGAAAAAGAAAAGAGAAAGAGCACAGGCCACTGTGCACTGGGCCAAGTGCATAGTGCCTGGCCCGAGCCAACTGGCCCAGCAGGCTGGCCCACACCCCCTCCCCGGTCGCTTCCTGTTCCTCCGACCGAGCGGGACAGCGCGCGCCCGTCGCCGTCCAACCACCTCGCTGGCGACGCCTGACGAGGGGATAAGGCTCCGGACGCCTCGGTCCTCTCCCCCGCTCTCCACTGTCGCCCGCTCCGCCTCTCCCTCTCCCACCAGATCCCTCCTTGCTCCCCACCCCTCGTTCCCCACCTCAACCGAGCGCCGCTGTCACCATGGCTGTGCCGTAGCCGCGGCCACCGCACACCCCGCGCCTCGCCAGCACGTCCACAAGACGCGCCGTCGACCTCTAGCTCGACTACGCCTCGCCATCGAGCTCGAGGAGCACCGCAGGCCACGGATCGAGCCGCCCCCTCTCTTCTCGGGCTCCGGCAATCTTCTCCGTCTCCGTCGACCTCTGCAGCTCCTAAGCCGTCACGGGCCTACGTGTGAGTCGCACGGTGAGCCTCTCCCCCTTTTCCCTGTCTCCGCGAAGCTTTTCGCTGCTCGTAGCCACTGCTCCGCTAGCACCCGCACGCGTCGCCGCCGACGAGCTCGTTGCCGTCATTGTGGCCGTTGACACGCTCGCCCGAGCTCACCGTTGTGCTCCTGGGGTTCCCAGGAGACCAACGCGCACGCGCACACGCCTTCCCGTGCCCCCTAAGCACCTAGCTCGATGAGCGCCCGAGAACGCCGCCGCCTCCGCTCGTCGCCAGTGCCGATTCCGGCGAAACCACCACCACCACCAGCTGCGCCGCTCACTCCCCGTTCGAACGCGACCAGCCGCGGCCGGTTTGGCGCCCCGTAGGCTTCTCCCGACGCGCTCCCGAACGCCGCTGCCGCCTCCGCTCGCCACCGGCGATGCTCCGGTCGTCCCCGACGCCGGTCGTCGTCACCATCGTGTGCGCGGCGCCGGGCCGCACCCTTAGGTCCAAGCCGCAGGTCCGGAGGCCCCCTGTAGCGCGGCTCCGGCCAACTCCGGCGAGGCGCCGCCGTTTCTTTGGTCGTCGGAGCCGCTCCGTCGCCGGCGTCCGACGTGGCGCCGCGTGGCCTCCCCTGTGAGGCTGACGTGTGGGCCCATGGGGCCCTGTTGACTGTGTTGACCCAGTCAACTCGCTGACTGGGCAGCCCAGAGCCACTGACAGGCAGGCCCCATTCCTTTAATCAACGTTTTAATAATTAAAACTTATTTAGTTAAACTAATTAGACACTGACAAGTGGGGCCTACTAGCTAATTAACTTAGTTTAGTTAAATTAACCACTATTAATTAGTCCAGTCACTAACCAGTGGGACCCACTGGACCCACAGGTCAGTTTTGACCTGGTCAGCGTGTCTCTTGACCGCTGACATCATCCCCACGCAATGCTGACATCATATTTCCTTTTTTGTTAATTCTGTTAATTTAAATAATTTCAGAAAATGTTTAAACCTTTAGAAATTCATAGAAAATAAACCATAACTCTAATGAAAATGTTTTCTACATGAAAGTTGCTCAGAAAAATCCAACGAATCCGAATACGCGGTCCGTTCATCTGTCACATGCCCCTAGCATGCTGAATATGGAACATTCCCCCTCCGGTCATCTGTTTGATACAGGTCCGGAACCGGGAATACATTCCCAGTTGAATTCCCCCTTCACCTTTATTGTGTAGCCATACGTTAGGTCGCACCCGGCACAGCATATTGCCATGTTATGCTTTGTGATGCTATGCTTGCTTTATATTTATTGTTTCTTCCCCCTCTTCTCTCTGGTAGACCCCGAGATCGATGCCGCCCCTGTGATTGACTACGTCGACGACGACCCCTCCTTGCCAGAGCAACCAGGAAAGCCCCCCCCCTTGATCATCCCAATATCACCCATTCCATTCTATCATGCTTGCATTAGATTTTGCTACTATTATTGTTTGCTCCTATTCTGATGCATAGCCTGCTTTTGTAACCTGCTTATTGTACCCTGCCTGCTTATCCTAAAACTGCTTAGTATAGGTTGGTTAGTGATCCATCAGTGACCCCCACCTTATCCTTGTTGCCCCTGCTTCATCATTGAAGACCTGATCAACGGGATCGAAGACCAGGCCCCGGCACCGCACATCACTTTCCCCTTAGTTGCTCGACACTACTAGGTTACTATCGAGTGCCGAGGGTGAGACCTCTACAGCACTTCTAATGTTAACCCTGTAGTGTAGCTATTCAGTCATGGTCATCGAGGGTGATTCCGCCTTAACCACTTCCGATACGACTCTGTCGTGCAACCCCTCAAGTGTGAACCTCGGGGGTGGTTCCTCTTACGTTCACCTTGATGATTACATCGAGTGGAATCCGTCAAGGGTGATTCCTCAGGTTTTCCTCTTGGTGTTAGACACAAGGTTACTATGGTTACTATGACTTTACACTGAACCATGTTACTAAAGACGGGTCAACCCTGAGGGGTACCCGCACGAGCTTAATTGCGAGTGATGTGGAGTCGGGTTGACCTGGAAGGTGCCCGCGAGATAATTACGAGGCGTGGCCGGGCATTCTTAGCCCTTGCCGCAAGTCCTCGAGACGGGGCGACGGGGTCACATCTTTCGTGAGTCTCTGCTTGTTACCGCGTGCTCCTAATCCACTACGATTTGGATATTTGATCCGAGGGGCCTCTGGCCTGATAGCACTAACCATCACGTGGGCATTGTATGGGCGTTCTGCGTCGTATGCATCAGCCGAAGCTTATTAGACGTCAGCGACTGAGCGGCGCGCGCCGGGTTGGACTGGTAAGCTCCTGCCTATTTTTAAGGAGGTAGCTAGGTCTGCTCACCGGCCGCCCACGCAACGTGCAGGAGTTCCCAGGGCGATGGCCCATGACCCCTGGGGGCATAGGTTTAGTCCGGCGTGCTTGACCTCTCTATTAAGCCTAGGTCGGGTTGCGGCGTATTGTTTGGCCGAGGCCGGGCATGACCCAGGAAAGTGTGTCCGGCTGGAGTTAAGCGAGCGTGGTGGGTAAGTTGGTGCACCCCTGCAGGGAAGAAAACATCTATCGATAGCCTATCCTACAGTAACGGACACTTGGAGTTGTATCCCGATCGATACAACTAGAACTGGTTACTTGTGATGAGTAATGGATTGTGATGATAACTGGATAGTATGGCTCTGGGATTGCTTTCTCACAGGGAGTCAAGAAAGGATCTCTGGCCGAGGTTGATAACACTACTACTACTTTACTTTATGCTACTCTACTCGCTCCTGTTGCTGCAAGATGGTGGTTTCCAGAAGATGCTAGTCTTCGATAGGACTCGGCCTTCTCTCTATTCTGGCATTTCTGCAGCCCAGTCCACATATACAGCCTTCCTTTGATAATGTTGCATATGTAGTGTAGATCCTTGCTTGCGAGTACTTTGGATGAGTACTCACGGTTGCTTTGCTCCCCCTTTTCCCCCTTTCTTCTTCTTTCCGGTTGATGCAACCAGATGTCGGAGCCCAGGAGCCAGATGCCACCGCCGATGCATATTACTACGTGGAGACCGTCGACGACCAGGACTAGTTAGGAGGCTCCCAGGCAGGAGGCCTTGCCTTTTCGACCGTTGTTGCTTTTGTTCTAGCCTTCTTAAGGCAAACTTGTCTAACTCATGTCTGTGCTCAAATATTGTTGCTTCCGCTGACTCTTGTGATTTCAAGCTTATGTATTCGAGCCCTCGAGGCCCCTGGCTTGTAATATAAAGCTTGTATTATTTTATTTTGTGTCTAGAGTTGTGTTGTGATATCTTCCCGTGAGTCCTTGATCTTGATCGTACACATTTGCGTGTATGATTGAATCGAGGGCGTCACACTCCACCACCACGCCACCTCAGCTGCCTGCCTGCCTACATGGCACCGCACGCATCACTGGCCGAGGCGCGTGTCGAAGCGAGGAGGAGCGGCGACGGACGGGACGGGCCTCGCCCCCGTCCCCGATAAAGCAAGGGGACACCTAAGCCACGCATTAAATGCATCTTGTCCTGTAATACGAGCGATAAGCTCAGGGCACGGTACGCCTTTCCACCTCCTGTGTGCGACTGTGGCAGCCCCTTCTGACTATAAAAGGAGGCCCATGGCATACTGGAGAAGGATTCGGCTCTTTCGAACCACGCACTGACCACAGCTAGTTCGAGAGCTCAAGAACTCTCATAAATACACCCACCAAAGCAGGACTAGGGTTTTACGCATCCTCGCGGCCCGAACCTGGGTAAACGATCCCTGTGCTGTCTACTAGCCCTGCTCTCCTCGCAACCCTGCGCCCCGGCAACCGTAGTAGGGATTCTTGTGATCCCATAGGTGTCGTTCCACACCGACAAGTTTGGTATTGAGGAGATCATCACGTTCCACCTTGACTTTGACCCGGAGATTGTGGCTCAGTTTTTTGCTTCTGTCCACTTCCACACGGATGAGAAGCGGAGCATGACTTGGATGCCAAATGGAAAGAGGACGACTGCTGAGTGGAAGGAGTTCATGGATCTGTTGCACGTTTGTGATGAGGGGATTGATGTGCCCGTTGGTATCCGCCCGCATGCCAAGCCAGAGTCTGCTTCCAAGAACAAGCTTCAACCCTACCTTGTTGAGAAGACTTTACCCAATGGCAAGAAGTCTTATGTGTTGAACCCTTTTCTTGTCATCATGCACCGGATCTTTCGCAACTCTCTTTTTCCTCGCATGGGTGACAAGGACAAGGTGCATTCCTATCTTGTGGACATGATGCTTACTTGTGAGGAAGCGCGTCTTCAACAACCTGGACCACTTGATGTCTCTCACATCATGTGGTGTGAGCTTCAGTCTGCTGTGTTCCATCGTAAGGTTCCCATCTATGGACCTTATTTACACCTCTTGATTTCGAAGACTTGAGAGAAGCTCTTTCCGGGTGAAGAGTTTCATGCTCCCAACTAGATTCGCCATGAGCCGATTAAGCTGCGCCAGAAGAACAAGTGGGCTAACACCACTACCCGGGCTGAGGCTGCCCGCATGGATGTTGATGAAGATGATATTTAGGAGGAGGAGGCGGAGGACAGTTCTGAGGAGTATGCACCTCCCTCTGCCGAGCCATCTTGGGCTTCGAAGCTCAAGGACAAGGTGAAGACTCTGTTCTGCATGTAGGCCAAGGGGCAGTATCAGACTCACGTTGCTCAGAAGGAGAGTCACCAGCGCGACAAGCGGATTTTGGGGAAGCTTGGTGAGCACTTCTCGAGTGGGTCTGAGAAGAACATCACACCTGAGGCTGCTTGGATGAAGAAGAAGGGCTATCAGTGGGCTGAGTCAGATGAGGAGTCCATTCCTACTGCCTCAGAGGAGGAGATTGTTGGGTGATCACTTCGGTGGGAGCTACCACCTATGTCCTAGGTGTCCTCTCTGCCTTTTTGGTGTCTCGATGCCAAAGGGGGAGAGAGTGTAGGATTTGCGAGTATTTGTCTCCTTGCTTTCGTTGAATCTTCGTTACTTTGGTTTGTGTTATTCGCGTTTGAGACCAGGAGACTTATTCTATCATATGGTGTCAGACATATGCCTTCAATCTTATCCTTTCATTGTCTAGTATGTTTAGTAGCTTGTGAGCTTATTTTGTCTTGTGCCCTTTACATCATGCTCACTTACTATACCTTGCTTCCATGCTTAGTGTCACTTATATTGTTGCAAGGATTGCCTTCTCTATAAAATATAGGGGAGTGTTGATCCGTGTGTGTGTGTGTTGTGCAGTCCAAAGCATATCTATAGAATGCACACATCTAGGGGGAGCCTGTCTATATTTTATAGATTTTGGGTTTGCTTATGATCATTTTATATCTCTATGTGCAAATCCCGTATTGTCATCAATCCACCAAAAAGGGGGAGTTGTGAGGGATGTTTCTCCCTAAGTGGTTTTGGTGATTGATCAGAGTGCATTTGCGGACTAATCGTGTGCATTGGGCATTTCAGATATCTCATCTCTAGGCACAAGACGATTCGGTGCCCCTTGGATCCTATCGAAGACGGCGGTTCTATATCTCTACATTTCTTTTCGGTGGATTTGAGTCGTAGGAAAGCCGTACTATTAACAGGGGGTCCGCTTCGGAAAGGTTAGGGTGGAATCAACACGTACACATATGTTCCTTTGCACCACCTTTCCTTCGTTTCGATGGAGCACCATCTGTTTATCCTTGTCTCTGCAATATGAAGGCTGCCAAATGCTAAAGCCTATGTGGCGTACGGTAGTACTGCTCAAGGGAGCAGTAGTACCACAGGGGCGTGCGGTAGTACTGCTCAAGTGAGCGGTAGTACCGCGCCTGGTGAGCGGTGGTACCGCTGCCTCTAGCCCTGACGCTGATGCATGAGGAAGTAGGCACAGATGTAATTTTTTACTTCCACCCCTACGCGGTAGTACTGCTCCCTGTGAGCGGTAATACCGTGCCGGATTTTTGCATAGCTCCAACCTCAGTGGAAGTAGTTACGGAAGCAATTTATTTCTCCCGTGCATTTCCAGCGCCAGTTGAGCCCTGCCTTACGGTAGTACCGTAGGGGCGCGCGGTAGTACCGCTCCGACGGTTCTACCGCTCGTTGCCTTGTGCAACAGGTCCTTATCTGGTCACTACCGCGCAAGCGGTAGTACCACAGCCCTTCGCGGTAGTACCGCGGCTCTGTGCGGTAGTACCGCGTCTCGTGGGCTGAGAGAGGGGATAACGGTTGGATCTTTTCCCCCACTATATAAAGGGGGTCATCTTCCCAAAGAAGACCACCTATTCCCTCCCCAAGCTCCATTGTTGCTCAAACCTCCATTTTCGCCCGATCTCTCTCCCTAGCCAATCAAACTTGTTGATTTTCTAGGGATTGGTTGAGAAGGCCCCGATCTACACTTCATTTACGATAAAGGGTTTCCCCCCGCTTTATATTATAAAGCATCCAACCGATACATCCAAATCGCTGGGGCTGCAGCACAACCAAGCCCAAAAGGAAAAAACAAGAGAAAGAAAAGAGAAACAAATGCCGACACCGACAGATAAACAAAGCGACGAAGACCGGCAACCGCTGCACCCTCCGGAGAAGTACCACCGCGTTCCTAGCATTCCGGAGCGTCGTGTACTGATACGTCTCCAATGTATCTATAATTTTTGATTGTTCCATGCTGTTATATTATCAATCTTGGATGTTATAATCATTTTATAGTCACTTTATATCATTTTTTGGTACTAACCTATTGACATAGTGCCAAGTGCCAGTTGCTGTTTTTCCCATGTTTTTACATCGCAGGAAATCAATATCAGACGGAGTTCAAATGCCACGAAACTCCACGATGATTTTTTATGGGCCAGAAGAAACACAACGGGCCCTGGCTGCGCCTGGGGGGTGCCCCGAGGGGGGGACAACTCACCAGGGCGCGCCAGGAGGCCCAGGTGCGCCCTGGTGGGTTGTGCCCACCTCGGATGCCCCCCGGACTGCCTCTTTGCTCTATAAATACCCCAATATTCCAGAAACCCTAAAGGCATCGACGAAATATTCATCCAGCCGCCGTAGAGTCCAGAACCACCAGATCCAATCTAGACACCATCTCGGATGGGGTTCACCACCTCCATTGGTGCCTCTCCGATGATGCGTGAGTAATTCTTTGTAGACCTTCGGGTCCGTAGTTAGTAGCTAGATGGCTTCCTCTCTCTCGCTGAATTCTCAATACAATGGTCTCTTGGGGATCCATATGATGTAACTCTTTTGCGTTGTGTTTGTTGGGATCTGATGAACTTCGAGTTTATGATCAGTTATATCTTTTTATATCCATGAAAGTTATTTGAGTTTCTTTGATCTCTTATATGCATGATTACTTATAGCCTTGTATTTCTTCTCCGATAATTGGGTTTTGTTTGGCCAACTTGATCTATTTATCTTCCGATGGGAAGAGGTGCTTTGTAGTGGGTTCGATCTTACGGTGCTTGATCCCAGTGACAGAAAGGGAAACGACACGTATGTATCATTGCTACTAAGGATAAAACGATGGGGTCTATCTCTACATAGATAGATCTTGTCTACATCATGTCATCGTTCTTATTGCATTACTCCGTTTGTCCATGAACTTAATACACTAGATGCATGCTGGATAGCGGTCGATGTGTGGAGTAATAGTAGTAGATGCAGGCAGAAGTCGGTCTACTAATCTTGGACGTGATGCCTATATAATGATCATTGCCTGGATATCGTCATGATTATTTGCAGTTCTATCAATTTCCCAACACTAATTTGTTTACCCGCCGTTGCTATTTTTCTCGAGAGAAGCCACTAGTGAAACCTACGGCCCCGGGGTCTTCTTTCTCATATATTTACCTTTGCGATCTACTTTTCTCTTGCATTTATTTTCAGATTTATTAAACCAAAAATACAAAAATACCTTGCTGCATTTTATTTCTATTTATTTTATTTGGCATTCGATCTATCAATCTACTACAAATTTACCTCACGTCCTTTGCCTATCTTGAGGCGCCGTACCCCAGAAGGGATTGACAACCCCTTTAACACATCGGGTTGTGAGGATTTGTTATCTGTGTGCAGGGGCTATTTACTTTGTGTTGCTTGGTTCTCCTACTAGTTCGATAACCTTGGTTTCATATCTGAGGGAAATACCTATCATCGTTGTGCTGCATCACCCCTTCCTCTTTGGGGAAATACCGACGTAGCTTCAAGGGACACCAAAAGGAATTTCTGGCGCTGTTGCCGGGGAGGATCTTCAACATATACCAGGTTCCTAATCACAAATCTCATCTCCTTGCAATTTACATTATTCGCCATTTGCCTCTCGTTTTCCTCTCCCCCACTTCACAAAAAATTGCCATTTTATTCGCCCTCTTTTTCGTTCGCCATTTTCTCGTCAGATCTCATGTTTGCTTGTGTTGCCATGTGTCTTCTATTTGCTTGCATCTTCGCTTGCTAAATATTGATATGGATCCTCATCCACTTGCTAATCTTTTCAGAAGATCCAATTATGATGAACCAATTGCTAGTGATTTGAGTGCACTAGATTATCTTTATGAAGTTTTGCTTGAGATTCGTGAATCTGAAAATTGTGATGAAGACATTTATGAAGTTATTCATGATAGCTCCTTAAATGAAAAGCATGATTGTGATTATTTTACTATAAATTCTATTAATTTGAATTGTGCTAATAATATGCAAAACCCCAAGCTTGGGGATGCTTCTTTTGTTATGTCCGCTACTTATTGAATGATCATGATTGGGGTGATAATGTTTCTTATGATCTTGAAATTTTATTTAAGCCTCATGATGAATATGTTTGCGATAATATTGAAAGTGGGTTTGGAAGAGTGTCAACTTTAGCTAGAAACAATCCCACATATTTGGAGAGTGTTCAATCTTATGAAATTCTTGATGAAAGTGGGTTTGGAGAGGTCATGACTTTATTTGATGATCCCACTATTTTGGAAGAGTGTCAACTTTGCATGCATGTGGATCATAAAAATAAAATTTTATATGATAGTTACATTATTTAATTTGATTATGATCCTACATATAATTATTATGAGGGAGGAAAATATGGTTGTAGAAATTTTCATGTTGTTAAATTTCCTCTCGTTGTGTTGAGATTGTCAATGTTTTATTCCTCTCCTTTGCATATGCTAGATATTTCTTGTCTTGATAATTTGTTTTCCTATAAAATTACTATGCATAGGAAGTATGTTAGACTTAAATGTGTTTGTAACATGTTTCATGATGCTCTCCTTGTTTTCCAGTTATTATCTTTTGTGTGAGCATCGTTGAAATATTATGCCTAGCTAGGGGCGTGAAACTATAGCGCTTGTTGGGAGGCAACCCAATGAATAAACTTTATTTTTGCTTTTTGATTTCTGTTCTTGAGTGTTAGCACAATTATGCTACTGTTACGATTGTGTTTTTTTTGTTTTAATTAGTTTTTGTGCCAAGTATAACCAATAGGATCTTCTTGGGTGATAGTTGTTTGATCTTGCTGAAAAAAAACAGAAACTTTGCGCTCACGAAAACAATTCTCATTTTTATCAGAAAGAGATTTTGCCATGATTCTTTTTGCAGAAGATTAATATACAAATTACCAGGTCTTCCTAGTTTTTTAGAAGTTTTGGAGTTCCAGAAGTATTCGAACAAATCAGATTGCTACAAACTGTTCTGTTTTGACAGATTCTGTTTTCTTTGTGTTGTGTGCTTATTTTGATGGCTCTATGGTTTTCTTTGATGAGCTTTTGCCATAGAAAAGTTGGAATACAGTAGATATAATACAAAAACAAAATAAGAATTGGTTTGATACAGTAATTATAGTAGTGATTTATTTTTCTTACACTAACGGATCTCACGAAGGTTTTGTTGAGTTTTGTGTGATTGAAGTTTTCAAGTTTTGGGTTATCTTACGATGGATGAAGGAAGGATAGAAGAGCCTAAGCTTGGGGATGCCCCGGCATCCCAAGCTATTATCCAAAAATGAGCAACCAACTAAGCTTGGGGACGCCCCCGACTGGCATCCCCGCTTTCTTCCAACAACTATCGGTATTTTACTTGAAGCTATATTTTTATTCGTCACATAATATGTGTTTTGCTTGGAGCGTCTTGTATGATATGAGTCTTTGCTTGTTTTATTTTGTGTTTTAAGTCATCAATCCTTGCTGGACACACCTATTTGAGAGAGCCAAAATTATGTCATGACTTGTTAGAATTGCTCTCACTTAATTTTTTTATGAGCTATGGACTTGCTCTAGTGCTTCACTTATATCTTTTTGAGCACGGTGTGCTTAGTATTTTTTTGAAGAAATGCTCTCTTGCTTCACTTAGATTTATTTGAGAGTTAGTAAAAATTTCAAGAAATTCTCTCTTGCTTCACTTAAATTAATTTGAGAGAAAGAAAGAAAAAGAAAATTTATGCTCATGATCTTCACTTATATTTGTTTGAGCTTATGAAAAGTAACACATGAAAATTAGTCCCAAAGTGATAGATATCCAAGAAGGATATAATAAAAACTTTCATGAAGATCATTGACAAAATAAACTTGATTCTTAGTAATAGTTTTGAGATATGATGATGTGATATGTGAGTTATGTTGATGAGTAATTATGCTTTAGTAAGAATATTGGTGTTAAGGTTTGTGATTCCCTATGCAAGCACGAAAGTCAATAGTCATGCAATGAAATTATATCCTACTTGTGGTGCATTATTCGATGTTATTTATGATTAATGCTTGCTTATGAGATTATCCGTTTCTTGGTTGGTCGCTTCTCAATCTTTTGCTAGCCTTCATTTTGCACCAAGTATGATGTCTACTTGTGCATCCAAAATCCTTTAAACCAGTTTTGCCACATGAGTCCACTATATCTACCTATATGCGGTATTCTTTTGCCGTTCTAAGCAAATTTGCATGTGCCATCTCTAATTTTCATAATAAACTTCTCTTTTGTGTGTTTGTTTCGCTCGCGGAGCGGTGAGGGGTGGCTAATATTTTCCATGCTGGATGTGTTATTCTCACGATGAGTGTTTATTCACTTGTCATTGCACGAGAGTAAGGCAAAGGTTTTAGGGACGCCCAGTCCCGAAATGCAAAAATGAATTTACTTTATGTTGTCAAATAAAAAATTCCTTGGAAAGTGTTGATATGGAGGGCACCCGTGGATACAGGTAGCCATGGAAAGTGAAAGTATGGTGGAAAAAGGAATAAACTTTATTTTCTGTTTGGGAACCGCCTATGGCATATCTAGCATGGAAAGTATTGGGAACTCTAAGTCGTTTTCGTTGGTGGGATGGATACACCTCCCAAAATGTTTTGATCTCTATTTTTCGCTTTGAGCTCTAGCACCTCTACAAATCCCTACTTCCCTCTGCGAAGGGCCTTTCTTTTACTTTATGCAATTTTTATTTTTGAAATTGAGTCTCCATCTTCTCTCATAAAAAGCACCAACTAGGAGGCAATATGATCGTACTTAAGTATTGGGTGTAGCTAATATTCGAGTGTGTTCCATGAATGGATCAATGGTTGAGCATGATGGGCTAGGGATAACTTATTTTGGCGTTGATATTTTGAAAGACATGGTTGCTTGTTGATATGCTTGAGTATCTAAGTTATTATGTCAAAACTAGACTATTGCTTCAAATCACATAAAAGTCCAATTCTCCATGCTATAAAGAAAAGAATATGATATGACATGAGAGGCAGCATTCCACATCAAAATTCTGTTTTTATCACTTACCTACTCGAGGACGAGTAGAAGTTAAGCTTGGGGATGCTGATACGTCTCCAACGTATCAATAATTTTTTATTGTTCCGTGCTGTTGTATTATCAATATTGGATGTTTTATAATCATTTTATATCATTTTTTTGGTACTAACCTATTGACATAGTGTCAAGTGCCAGTTGCTGTTTTTTCCATGTTTTTACATCACAAGAAATCAATATCAGACGGAGTCCAAATGCCACGAAACTCCATGATGATTTTTATGGGCCAGAAGGAACACAACGGGCCCTAGCTGTGCCTGGGGGGTGCCCAGAGGGGGCACAACCCAGCAGGGCACGCCAGGAGGCCCAGGCGCGCCCTGGTGGGTTGTTCCCACCTCGGGTGCCCCCCGGGCCGCCTCTTTGCTCTATAAATACCCCAATATTCCAGAAACCCTAAAGGCATTGACGAAATATTCATCCAGCCGCCGCAGAGTCCAGAACCACCAGATCCAATCTACACACCATCACGGATGGGGTTCACCACCTCCATTGGTGCCTCTCCGATATTTGGGTTTTGTTTGGCCAACTTGATCTATTTATCTTGCAATGGGAAGAGGTGCTTTGTAGTGGGTTCGATCTTACGGTGCTTGATCCCAGTGACAGAAAGGGAAACGACACGTTTGTATCGGTGCTACTAAGGATAAAATGATGGGGTCTATCTCTACATAGATAGATCTTGTCTACATCATGTCATCATTCTTATTGCATTACTCCGTATTTCCATGAACTTAATGCACTAGATGCATGCTGGATAGCGGTTGATGTGTGGAGTAATAGTAGTAGATGCAGGCAGGAGTCGGTCTACTAATCTTGGACGTGAGGCCTATATAATGATCATTGCCTGGATATCGTCATGATTATTTGAAGTTCTATCAATTGCCCAACAATAATTTGTTTACCCACCATTGCTATTTTTCTCGAGAGAAGCCACTAGTGAACCCTACGGCCCCCGGGTCTTCTTTCTCATATATTTGCCTTTGTGATCTACTTTTCTCTTGCATTTATTTTCAGATCTATTAAATCAAAAATACAAAAATACCTTGCTGCGTTTTATTTCTATTTATTTTATTTGGCGTTTGATCTATCAATCTACTACAAATTTACCTCACGTCATTTGCCTATCTTGAGGCGCCGTACCCCGGAAGGGATTGACAGCCCCTTTAACACGTCGGGTTGCGAGGATTTGTTATCTGTGTGCAGGGGATGTTTACGTTGTGTTGCTTGGTTCTCCTACTGGTTCGATAACCTTGGTTTCATATCTGAGGGAAATACCTACCGCCGCTGTGTGCATCATCCCTTCCTCTTTGGGGAAATACTGACGTAGCGTACCAAGCAACACTGTCAAGAAGGAATGCAACTGCGCCGCCGCTGTTGCCCGAATGAATCCTAGGGTTTCCCCTGGTACGCGGAGGGTAGGGGGGATGGGGTATACTTGACACCCTTCAGGAAGGTATGGTGGCGCCCGCAAGCGTCACCGCGTCGGAGCCGGACGGGCCGCCAGGGATTTATCCCGACCCAAACAACCACCACCACCCGGACAGTCTGTAATGCACCACGCAATCTACCGCCCACCAGCCTGTGCCACCACGGTCACCGAACCAACATCGCCGCCTCACTGGGGCCGCCAGCACGAGACCAGGGAGGGAAAGGAGACAATGGCTACGGGGGCAACCGCAACTCAACCGGCGGGAGGGGACAACCTCCATCGCTCTCACGGAGCCGACAGGGCGCGGCGACAAGGACTTGCCAGGCCCCGACGGCCCGGCCGGACCCACATGGGTCCGGATAGTCCCTATCCCCACGTTGCAACACGCCAGCCAACGAAGCCAGCACCGCCCGTAGACCACCGACACCTCGCCACCACCAGGGAGCAACGCAGCCGCACCGAGCCGACGGCCCGCGCCAGCCCAGATCGAGCCCTAAAGGGCCTAGATCTGGGCCGAGCAAGCACCACCAGCCGCCAGCACCACCGCGCCGCCCGTGACCAACGGCCATGTAGCCGCGCCAAGGGCACCCGTGGCCCACGGGATCGCCGTCGAGCCATACCGCTGCAGGCCGAGCAGCACCGCCGCTGTCAGGGGGCCCCCGCACCCCCAACGCACGTGCGGGGAAGGAACGGCCCGCCACCGCCAGCGCCGCGCGAGCAGGGCCCGGCGGACCAAGCCGACGGTGGCGGGGGGGGAGAAGGACGGGGGGCAGAGGAGAAGGGAGCACAGGGGGATTCTCCCGCCTCCAGCGGGGAGGGCGAGCGAGCAAATGGGGCGCTGGTAGATGGGGGTAGAGGGGGCGGGGAGGACGGGTTGGGGCGCATGCTCCGACGGTCGCCGGCGGCGACGGGGGAAACTCTCCACTAATCCCTCGCGGATCTTGTTACTCTTGGGTGTTTGAGCACCCTAGACGATTGAGGTCACCGCGGAGTGATACGTCTCCAACGTATCTACTTTTCCTAACGCTTTTCCTCTTGTTTTGGACTCTAATTTGCATGATTTGAATGAAACTAACCCTGGACTGATGTTGTTTTTAGCATAACTACCATGGTGTTGTTTTTGTGCAGAAATAAAAGTTTTCGGAATGGAACGAAACTTTGCGAGGATTTTTTATCAATAATAAGAATTTCTGGAGCCAAGACTTGCCGGAGAGGGGCACCTGGGTGGGCACAACCCACCAGGGCGCGCCCCCTCTCCTGGCGCACCCAGGTGAGTTGTCCCCACCAGGTGGCCCCGCAGACCCTGATTCCAAGGCTATAAAATCCTATTTTCCGAGAAAAAACTCAGGGAGAAAGAATTATCGCGTTCCATGAGATAGAGCCGCCGCCAAGCCCTGTTCTTCCTCGGGAGGGCAGATCTGGAGTCCATTTGGGGCTCCGGAGAGGGGGATCTTTGTCATCACCAACCCTTCTCCATCGCCAATTCCATGATGCACCCCACCGGGAGTGAGTAATTCCTTCGTAGGCTCGCTGGTCGGTGAGGAGTTGGATGAAATTCATCATGTAATCGAGTTAATTTTGTTAGGGCTTGATCCCTAGTATCCACTATGTTCCTAGATTGATGTTGCTATGACTTTGCTATGCTTAATGCTTGTCACTTTGGGCCTGGGTGCCATCAACTCATATTTGAACCGTTTATGTTATCATCATTATATCCATGTTTTAGATCCGATCTTGCAAGTTATAGTCACCTACTACGTGTTATGATCCGGCAACCCCGGAGTGACAACAACCGGGCCCACTCCCGGTGATGACCGTAGTTTGAGGAGTCCATGTATTCACTATGTGTTAATGCTTTGTTCCGGTTCTCTATTAAAAGGAGGCCTTAATACCCCTTAGTTTCCAATATGGACCCCGCTGCCACGGGAGGGTAGGACAAAAGATGTCATGCAAGTTCTTTAAATAAAGCACGTATGACTATTTACGGAATACATGCCTACATTATATCGATGAACTGGAGCTAGTGCCGTATCGCCCTAGGTTATAACTGTCACATGATGAATATCATCCAACAAGTCACCGATCCAATGCCTATGAATTTATCTTATATTGTTTCTGCTAAGTTACTACTGCTATCATCACTGTGACACTTGCTACAAAACTACTGCTATCACTGTTACCGTTACTGTTACTGTTGTCACTACTATCAAACCTATCATATTACTGTGCTACTGATTACTTGCTGCAGATAATTAATATCCAAGTGTGGTTGAATTGACAACTCAGCTGCTAATACCTTCAAATATGCTTTGGCCCCCCTTGTGTCGAATCTATAAATTTGGGTTGAATACTCTACCCTCGAAAACTATTGTGATCCCCTATACTTGTGGGTTATCAAGACCTTTTTCTGGCGCCGTTGCCGGGGAGCATAGCTATATTTGTTGAGTCACTTGGGATTATTATCAATTTATCACTATGAAGAATCTGAAGGATCCTAAGACTAAGATATTTCCCTCAAGGACGAGGGGAGGTAAGGAACTGCCATCCAGTTCTGCTTTAGATTCACCTTCTGTTATGAGTAAACTTGCAACACCACCACATGCTATTAATTCTGATATGTCGCAAGTTATTGATTATGCTACTTCTGCTATGGATAATGCTTATGATGATGCTAGTACCTTGCTTGATAATGATGATGTGCCACTTGGTGATTTTTTAGATGCACAAATTGCTAGAGTAATACAACATGATGTTGTTGAATCTGGTGATGAGCTTGAAACAGGATCTCCTGAAACACCTGCTAGAACTAGCCTTCCTAGATATGAATTGCCTAAGGTACCAGAAGATTATGTTAGGAATGATGAGACAACTAGAGATATTCTTGCTTGTAAGGATAGAGATGATCTAGAGAAATTATTATGCAAGTATAAAGAAAAATCCCTGAATGCTAGAATGAAGTGTGGTCCTAAGTTTGCTACTTCACCTATCTTTATTGATGATAAGGATTATGAATTCTCTGTCGACCCAGAGTTAATTACTTTGGTTGAATTTGATCCTTTCCATGGTTATGAAACTGAAACTATTGTGGCGCATCTTACTAAGTTGAATGATATAGCCACCTTTTTACTCATGATGAGAAGACTCGCTATTACTTTATTCTCAAATTATTTCCTTTCTCATTAAAGGGTGATGCTAAAGCTTGGTACAATACTCTTGCTCCTGGTTGTGTGCGTAGTCCCCAGGATATGATCTATTACTTCTTTGAAAAATATTTTCCTGCTCATAAGAAACAAGCTGCCTTACAGGAAATATTTAACTTTGTGCAAACTAAAGAAGAGAGTCTCCCACAAGCTTGGGGGAGGCTTTGCCAGTTACTTAATGCTTTGCCTAATCATCCTCTTAAGAAAAATGAAATACTTGATATCTTCTATAATGGACTAACCGATGCTTCTAGGGATTTCCTAGATAGTTGTGCTGGTTGTGTTTTCAGGGAACGAACTGTTGGACAAGCTGAAGAATTATTGAATAACATATTGAAAAATTATGATGATTGGACTATTCCTGAACCGCCGGCTAAACCCACTTCGAAGAAGAGGGGTATATTATATCTCAGTCCTGAAGATGTGCAAGAGGCAAAGAAATCTATGAAGGAAAAAGGTATTAAAGCTAAAGATGTTAAAATTTTACCTCCTATTGAAGAAATACATGGGCTTAATACACCGCCAGTGCCTAAGGTGGTAGAGGTAAGTTCTCTTATAAAGTTCAATGATAATGATAATCCTCACAATATGCATCCTAGCCAATGCCTTTATGAGTTTGAAAACTATATTAGAAAACAAGATCACTTCAATGCAAATGTTATGAAATAATTGAAATATAATTCTGATATGATTGCTCGCTTGAGTGACTTGTTATTTAGAATCTCAAATGATGTTAGAGGTGTTGGAAAACATGCTTCTATGGTTCAAACTCAGTTAGAACAAGTTGCTAAATCACAAAGAGAATTGCTTGATGAAATGAATCATAATATACATGACTTTGCTGTTAGAGTTGCAACTAGAGGAGGTAAAATGACTCAGGAACCACTTTATCCCGAGGGACACCCAAAAAGAATTGAACAAGATTCACAAAGAGTAAACACTGATGCACCTAGTCCTTCTAAAAGGAAGAAGAAAAAGCAAAAATGATAGGACTTTGCACACTTCTAGTGAACATGAAATAGAGAAACCTCCTGATAATGAAAATGAAACTTCTATCTTTGATGCTGAAACTCAGTATGGTAATGAACACTCACCTAGTGATAATGAAAAAGATAATGATGAGGTTCATGAAGACACTCGACCAACTAATGATAAAGAACCAGAAAATGATGTTGAGATAGAACCACCTGCTGATCTTGATAACCCACAACCTAAGAATAAAAGATATGATAAAAGAGACTTCATGGCTAGGAAACACGGTAAAGAAAGAGAGCTGTGGGTTCAAAAACCTATGCCTTTTCCACCCAAGTCAACTAAAAAGAAAGATGATGAAGAATTTGAACGCTTTGCTGAAATGCTGAGGCCAGTCTTTTTGCGTACTCGCTTGACTGATATCCTT
This sequence comes from Triticum aestivum, assembly GCF_018294505.1. NCBI lineage: Eukaryota > Viridiplantae > Streptophyta > Magnoliopsida > Poales > Poaceae > Triticum > Triticum aestivum. Next base: position 529,997,230 of record NC_057799.1, read on the forward strand.
AAAATGCCTCCTTATGCAAAGTATATGAAAGAAATCATCACTAATAAGAGAAAAATACCGGAAGCTGAAATCTCCACTATGCTTGCTAATTATACTTTTAAAGATGGAGTACCTAAAAAACTTGGAGATCCGGGAATACCAACAATACCTTGCTCTATCAAAAAGAATTATGTGAAAACTGCTTTGTGTGATTTAGGAGCTAGTGTTAGTGTTATGCCTTTCTCTTTATATAAAAGACTTGATCTGAATAAACTCACACCTACTGAAATATCTTTGCAAATGGCTGACGAATCAACTACCATACCTATCGGTATCTGTGAGGATGTGCCTGTTGTTGTTGCTAATGTTACTATTTTGACTGACTTTGTTATACTTGAGATGCCCGAGGATGATAACATGTCGACTATCCTTGGTAGACCCTTCTTGAATACTGCAGGGGCTGTTATTGATTACAATAAAAGCAAGGTCACTTTTCATATTAATGGTAATGAGCATACAGTGCACTTTCCGAAGAAACAATTCCAAGTGAATGGTATTAATGTTATTGAAAAATCTCCGACAATCACTATTGGAAGTTTTCAAATACCTCTACCTACTGTCAAAAAGAAATATGGAATGCTTATTGTTGGGGACATTCATATCCCCATTGAGGTAAGTTAGTGATTTACGAAAGTTCTTCCGTTTCATGCTAATCGAAAGTGGTCGTTAATAAGACTTGATCAACCTTATTAATGAATCATTTTTGAGAGGTATGAAGTTGATGAATTTAGTAAGCACTACCTTCTGTCCCTACTTTTTGTTTTCTGTTTTTATTAGTTAAATAAAATAAAATGCCATGTTTTGTCTGTTTTCTGAATTTCCCGTGCAATAAAAAATGACCCAAAAATAAAAGTTCTCGGAATGCCCTAAAAATTTAATACGATTTTTTCTGAATATTTCTGAATTTCTGGTGCAAATAATATCAGAGGGAGGTGCACCAGGTGGGCACAACCCACCTGGGCGCGCCAGGACCCCCAGGCGCGCCCTGGTGGGTTGTGGTCCCCACGTGGGCCCCCTCACTTACCTCTTCATCCCACATCATCACTTACCTCCAGAAAAAAATCTCCATTGCTCTCTCTCTCTCTCGTGTTCTTGCTCTCAAACCCGCGGATTTTGATCTCTTTGCTCGAAGCTCCGTTTTCGAAACTGTTTCGGGGGATTGTTGCTTGGTATGTGACTCCACCGTTTTTCCAATTAGTTTTTGTTTTAGTGGTTTATATTTGGAATAATTAGCTACTCTTGGTGCTGATGTAGATGGGCTTGCATGTTGAATTCTTAGTGTTCCAAGTAGTTTGAATGCTTGCTATGGCCTCTATGTATCCCTATGAGTAGTTGCTGTCAATTTTATAAAGTTTTGTTCACAAATTTTTATCACCCCAAAATTTTTATTTTCAGAAAATTGTAGGCGAACATGAATATCTTCAGGAAGTTTGGCTCTAAGAAGAACTCCAAGGGTGTTATTGGGGAGTCTTCTGACAGTGATCTCCACCCTCGGAGGTTGGCGGAGGTACGACCGTGTGAATGGCCGCACACCCCGTTCCTGGAAGAGGCTGGAATTCTTCAAGAGTTCACACAATCTATTACCAATGCCGGCCTCACCGACTTCATCGCAGATGAGTGTGGCCAACACCAAATCCTCACAAACGTCTTTGTTTAGAGCTTTACTTTCCTACCTAGAAATAATCCTCCTGAAGTGAGCTTTGATTTATATGCTGAAAACCATCAGATACCACTCACTGGATTTTGTGACATATGCCTGATCCCTTATGATGGGAGCTTAGCTGAGCCTAGGCCAACTGGGTTTGAGGACTTTTATCGCACTTTGACAGTGGGAGATGAGAGAGGGGTGTCGGCCACCACGGCTGCTAGCATACACTTTCCTACTATACATTACTTTGCTTTGTTTGTTGCTAAGTGCTTGCTTGCTAGAAAGAAAGTAGGTGCGCTCAGCGCACCAGACTTTACTGTTTTATGCCGAGCATTAGAGGGCGATAACACTCATAGCTTGGGAGCTATTGTGGCTCGTCGCCTCCATCTTAATAAATCTTACTGTGAAGTACATGGTGGGATTTTTGCTACTCGTTTGGCGGCTCGCTTCAATGTTGAGATACGCCCTCATGATTACCCCCTAGCCATGGTTTACTTAGACCGTGCAGCCATGGAACACCATCATTTTCTTGCACGAGATTATCCTAACATCCCCATTCCTTATAACCTGGTCTTTAGCGTTAAAACTCGTGATATTATTCCCTTGCCTGCACCTGCTTTGTTTGATTCTGCTGCCAGGGGCGGATATAGAATTATGCGTGCGGACATCATCGCCTACCGGAATGCTCAGGCTGCTGTGGAGGCAGCACAGGAGGAGCGTCAGCAGTGGGATGAGTGGATGCCTGCTCCTCAGGATCCCTACTACCCTCCAGGCTACTGATTGATTACCAACTTAGGCCAAAATCCTAAGCTTGGGGGAGTACGTGTTTCCCACCGACATTACATTCATGTCTACATATCATCCTATTTGTCGGTGTTCACACTTTTTCATTGTATCATCCATGCTTAGATTTATTTTCTTGCTTTCTTCTTGTGTGTTTGAAAAAGTTTAGAAACAAAAAAAATTAGTTGTAGTAATTTACTTCCTTTGCATGCTTAGTAGCAGAACTAAAAAGAAAAACCCAAAAAGATTTCCTTGTTCTTCTTTTGCTTGTTGGGAGCTTTCCCGTGTAAATACTTTTTCTCGTTTTTGCTTTTCCCTTTTATTTCCTTGTTCAAGAAAACCAAAAACTCCAAAAATATTTCAGTGTGCTGCTCTGAAGTTCTTTTTTTATTCGAGTTGTACCAAGGAGAAGACCACGATGAAAATGTTGAGTGGATCTCATATGAATAATTGATGAACTAATAAAGAGCACATTTTACCTTGTCTTCTCCCGTTGAATAAAATGTTTGCAGATTTCAGCTTAGTCCACGGCACTCTTGCACTATTATTATTTTCATATCATTCAGTCGTGCAAGTGAAAGGCAATAATGACGATATCCGATGAACTGGCCGTGGCAGAGAGAAACTGGTATGAACTCGACTTGTTCTATTTGTGTAAATATGTTTAACCTAGTATCCATGATTCAGCCCATTATAATTAAACATGTTTGCAATGACAATTAGAGATTATAGTTTCTCATGCCATGCATAAGTAGCTAGGAGTTGATAATGATTTTTATCTTGGATATCAACATAGCGTTAAAATGATTGTGATGTAATATGATGACATGGTATCCTCCTCTGAATATTCGAGTGGCTTGACTTGGCACATGTTCATGCATGTAGTTGAATCAAAACCAACATAGCCTCTATGATATTTATGTTCATGGTGTTCATATCCTACTCATGCATGGTTATGATCATTGTTGCTCTCTAGTTGGCCGCTTCTCAATCTAATTGCTAGCCTTCGCCTGTACTAAGTGGGAATTCTGCTTGTACATCAGAAACCTTGAACCCAAAGTTATTCCAGATGAGTCCACAATACCTACCTATATACGGTATTACCCTGCCGTCCTAAGTAAATTTGCATGTGCCACCTCTAAGAACCTCTAAAAATTATCCTTTTTGTGTGCCTGGATCATTCATGGAACGACAGGAGGTGGTCGGTATCTTCCATGCTAAGCGGGTTATTCTCAGGTCGAGTGTTTATTCACTCGCCATCGCACGAGAAAAGGGCGGTAATAGGGATGCCCAGCCCAAAGTGCAAACATGAAAAAGAGTTAATCTCTTGAATAATCAAACAAAAACTCCCAATGGAGTCAAAACCTTTACTTTTATCGCTTGGGAACCGCCACTAGCGTGCTTAGCATGGAAGATGTTGATAACTGATGGTCGTGAAGTAAATGAGAAGGGTGCATGTATCAAAATATCATTTACCTCTGTTTTAAAATTTTGAGCTCTGGCACCTCTGCAAATCACTGCTTCCCTCTACGAAGGGACTATCTATTTACTTTTATGTTGTGTCATCTCCTTCTTAATCAAGCACCAGAAACTGAGAGAGCACAGTTGTCATGATGTATGCATTGTGTGTAGCTAATGTTGGGTGCATCATGACTGGATCTTTTCTACCATGAATTACAATGTTTAGTCGCCGCTTGAACTTTGGAGGTGCTCTGCATTTGTGTTTTGCGGTCTCAGAAAGGGCTAGCGAGATACCACTATTGTCATATTATATCATGGTTGTTTTGACAACATGTTGCCGTTTGAGATACCTTATTATTGCTCGCTAGCTGATTATGTCATTGATATGAGTCATTATAATCTTAAGAGTTATTGTCGGCATGGTTAGTTATAACGTTGGCTGAAAACCTGGGTGTTGTTTAAGCTTATTTATGCAAACAAGAGCAAAAGAGTTCGTAAAAGTTTTTCTTTTTCACTTTCAGTTTGTCAACTGAATTGCTTGAGGACAAGCAAAGGTTTAAGCTTGGGGGAGTTGATACGTATCTACTTTTCCTAACACTTTTCCTCTTGTTTTGGACTCTAATTTGCATGATTTAAATGAAACTAACCCAGGACTGACGCTGCTTTCAGCAGAACTACCATGGTGTTGTTTTTGTGCAGAAATAAAAGTTCTTGGAATGGAACGAAACTTTGCGAGGATTTTTTATAACAATAATAAGAATTTCTGGAGCCAAGATCTGACAGAGAGGGGCACCTGGGTGAGCACAACCCACTAGGGTGCGCCCCCTCTCCTGGCGCGCCCAGGTGGGTTGTCCCCACCTGGTGGCCCCGCAGACCCTGATTCCAATGCTATAAAATCCTATTTTGGGAGAAAAAATCAGGGAGAAAGAATTATCACGTGCCACGAGACGGAGCCGCCACTAAGCCCTGTTCTTCCTCGGGAGGGAAGATCTGGAGTTCGTTTGGGGCTCCGGAGAGGGGGATCTTCGTTCTTCGTCATCACCAACCCTTATCCATCGCCAATTCCATGATGCTCACCACCGGGAGTGAGTAATTCCTTCGTAGGCTCGCTGGTCGGTGAGGAGTTGGATGAGATTCATCATGTAATCGAGTTAGTTTTGTTAGGGCTTGATCCCTAGTATCCACTATGTTCCTAGATTGATGTTGCTATGACTTAGCTATGCTTAATGCTTGTCACTTTGGGCCCGGGTGCCATGAAATCAGATCTGAACCGTTTATGTTATCATCATTATATCCATGTTTTAGATCCGATCTTGCAAGTTATAGTCACCTACTACGTGTTATGATCCGGCAACCCCAGAGTGACAACAACCGGGCCCACTCGCGGTGATGACCGTAGTTTGAGGAGTTCATGTATTCATTATGTGTTAATGCTTTGTTCCGGTTCTCTATTAAAAGGTGGCCTTAATATCCCTTAGTTTCCAATATGGATCCCGCTGCCACGGGAGGGTAGGACAAAAGATGTCATGTAAGTTCTTTTAATAAAGCACGTATGACTATTTACGGAATACATGCCTACATTATATCGATGAACTGGAGCTAGTGCCGTATCGCCCTAGGTTATAACTGTCACATGATGAATATCATCCAACGAGTCACCGATCCAATGCCTATGAATTTATCTTATATTGTTTCTGCTAAGTTAATACTGCTATCATCACTGTTACACTTGCTACAAAACTACTGCTATCACTGTTACCGTTACTGTTACTGTTATCACTACTATCAAACCTATCATATTATTGTGCTACTAATTACTTGCTGCAGATAATTAATCTCCAGGTGTGGTTGAATTGACAACTCAACTGCTAATACCTTCAAATATTCTTTGGCTCCCCTTGTGTCGAATCTATAAATTTGGGTTGAATACTTTACCCTTGAAAATTGTTGCGATCCCCTATACTTGTGGGTTATCAAGACCTTTTCTGGCACCGTTGCCGAGAAGCATAGCTATATTTGTTGAGTCACTTGGGATTATTATCAATTTATCAATATGAAGAATCTGAAGGATCCTAAGACTAAGATATTTCCCTCAAGGATGAGGGGAGGTAAGGAACTGCCATCCAGTTCCGCTTTAGATTCACCTTCTGTTATGAGTAAACTTACAACACCACCACATGCTATTAATTCTGATATATCGCAAGTTATTGATGATGCTACTTCTGCTATGGATAATGCGTATGATGATGCTAGTACCTTGCTTGATAATGATGATGTGCCACTTGGTGATTTTCTAGGTGCACAAATTGCTAGAGTAATACAACATGAACTCAGATCTAAACCGTTTATTTATCATTATTATATCCATGTTTTAGATCCGATCTTGCAAGTTATAGTCACCTACTACGTGTTATGATCTGGCAACCCCGGAGTGACAACAACCGGGCCCACTCCCGGTGATGACCGTAGTTTGAGGAGTTCATGTATTCACTATGTGTTAATGCTTTGTTCCGGTTCTCTATTAAAAGGAGGCCTTAATATCCCTTATTTTCCAATATGGACCCCGCTGCCACGGGAGGGTAGGACAAAAGATGTCATGAAAGTTCTTTAAATAAAGCACATATGACTATTTACGGAATACATGCCTACATTATATCGATGAACTGTACCTAGTGCCGTATCGCCCTAGGTTATAACTGTCATATGATGAATATCATCCAACGAGTCACCGATCCAATTGAAGGAAATATGCCCTAGAGGCAATAATAAAGTTGTTATTTATATTTCCTTATATCATGATAAATGTTTATTATTCATGCTAGAATTGTATTAACCGGAAACTTAGTACATGTGTGAATACATAGACAAAACAAAGTGTCCCTAGTATGCCTCTACTTGACTAGCTCGTTAATCAAAGATGGTTAAGTTTCCTAACCATAGACATGTGTTGTCATTTGATGAATGGGGTCACATCATTAGAGAATGATGTGATGGACAAGACCCATCCGTTAGCTTAGCATAAATGATCGTTTAGTTTTATTGCTATTGCTTTCATCACGACTTATACATGTTCCTCTGACTATGAGATTATGCAACTCCCGAATACCGGAGGAACACCTTGTGTGCTATCAAACGTCACAACGTAATTGGATGATTATAAAGATTCTCTACAGGTGTCTCCGATGGTGTTTGTTGAGTTGGCATAGATCGAGATTAGTATTTGTCACTCCGTGTATCGGAGAGGTATCTCTGGGCCCTATCGGGAATGCTCATCACTATAAGCCTTGCAAGCAATGTGACTAATGAGTTAGTTGCGGGATGATGCATTACGGAATGAGTAAAGAGACTTGCCGGTAACGAGATTGAACTAGGTATGATGATACCGACGATCGAATCTCGGGCAAGTAACATACCGATGACAAAGGGAACAACGTATGTTGTTATGCGGTTTGACCGATAAAGATCTTCGTAGAATATGTAGGAGCCAATATGAGCATCCAGGTTCCGCTATTGGTTATTGACCGGAGATGTGTCTCGGTCATGTCTACATAGTTCTCGAACCCGTAGGGTCCGCACGCTTAACGTTCGATGACGATTTATATTATGAGTTATGTGATTTGATGTACCGAAGTTTGTTCAGAGTCCCGGATGAGATCACGGACATGACGAGGAGTATCGAAATGGTCGAGACATAAATATTGATATATTGGAAGGTTGTGTTTGGACACCGGAATGGTTTCGGAAAGGTTCGGACATTTTCCGGAGTACCAGGGGTTACCGGAACCCCCCCGGGGAGTTAATGGGCCTTCATGGGCCCTAGTGGAGAGAGGAGGTGGCGGCCAGGTGGAGGCGCACCCCCCAAGCCCAAAACCGAATTGGACTAGGGTTGGGGGGAGCAGCCCCCCTTTCCTTCTCTCCTCCTCCTCCTCCTTCCCTCCTTCTCCTAGTGGGAATAGGAAAGGGAGGGCCGAATCCTACTTGGACCGGGAGTCCAAGTAGGACTCCCCCCCATGGTGCGCCCCCCCTTGGGCCGGCCACCTCTCCTTCCCCCCTTTATATACGTGGGAGGGGGGCACCCCAAAGACACACCAAGTCTTCTCTTAGCCGTGTGCGGTGCCCCCCTCCACAGTTACACACCTCGGTCATATCATCGTAGTGCTTAGGCGAAGCCCTGCGCCGGCAACATCATCATCACCGTTGCCGCGCTGTCGTGCTGACGGAACTCTCCCTCGTCCTCAACTGGATCAAGAGCTCGAGGGACATCATCATGCCGAACGTGTGCTAAACACGGAGGTGCCGTACGTTCGGTGCTTGGATTGGTTGAATTGCGAAGACGTTCGACTACATCAACCGCGTTACTAAACGCTTCCATTTTCGGTTTATGAGGGTACGAGGACACACTCTCCCCGCTCGTTGCTATGCTTCTCCTAGATAGATCTTGCGTGATCGTAGGATTTTTTTTGAAATACTACGTTCCCCAACACCAATGCCTACAAATTTATCTTATATTGTTTCTGCTAAGTTACTACTGCTATCATCACTGTTACACTTACTACAAAACTACTGCTATCACTATTACTGTTACTGTTACTATTGTCACTACTATCAAACCTATCATATTACTGTGCTGCAGATAATTAATCTCCAGGGGTGGTTGAATTGACAACTCAGCTGCTAATACCTTCAAATATTCTTTGGCTCCCCTTGTGTCGAATCTAAAAATTTGGGTTGAATACTCTACCCTCGAAAACTGTTGCGATCCCCTATACTTGTGGGTTATCACGGAGCTACATTCCATTTGTGGTGCAGTTTCGTGGTGCCGTTGGGAGCCTCCAATTAAGTAGTGGAGATAGCCCCAACCTTGTGTGTAAAGGTTCGGTCGCTGCCTTCAAGGGAACCAATAGTGGAATCACGGCATCTCGCATTATTTGAGGGTGTGAGGAGAACATGGTGGCCCTAGTGGCTTCTTGGGGAGCATTGTGCCTCCACACCGCTCCAACAGAGACGTACTTCCTCTCAAAGGGAAGGAATTTCGGTAACACATCCTCGTCTCCACCGACTCTACTTTTGGTTATCTCTTACCTTTACTTGTGCAAGTTTATATTGTGTTGTATCCCTTGCTTGCTTGTGTGCTTGTTGCTGCATCATATAGGTTGCTCACCTAGTTGCACATCTAGACAACCTATTTTGATGCTAAGTTTAATTTGGTCAAGAAAAGCTAAAAATTGTTAGTTGCCTATTCAACCCCCCCCCCCCCCCTCTAGTCAACCATATCGATCCTTTCAATTATTTTTTCAGTCAAAGCAAAATCATATGGATTTTTTAGGGTAATTTATATGAAATATATTAACCTATGTAAAAAACAAATGTTCATGTGTCAGAGAAAATTCTGCCGACACATAACTTTTATTTGTGCATAAATAAAATAATAAGTATCTCCCATGCTGCATAAAAAAGTATTCACATACATAAATAAAATGTTTACATGACTCAATAAAAATGTTCCCTAGACTAGATCACAAAATTTTTGCAAGAAAAGAAATGGTAATGCATATTAAAATATATGTCCGTGCGTATGCAATTAAATGTTCACATGTATGGAAAAGGTGTACTTAAATAATGTTCATTCTGTATTAAAAATATGTTTATGGCGTATTACAAAATTATTCATGTGCAATTGCAAAATAATAACATGGATTTAAACATGTTCGTGGATTCATTAAATGAAATTTGTGATGTATTTGGAAACATATTCACCATGTATTTGAAATATGTTCATGTAGTGAAAAAAGTGTTCACATGTTTAACAAATGTACATGCATTCAAAAGGTGTTCACGTGTTCTAGATTTATTTTTCATAAAAAAACATTCACGTATTCCCAAAAGATAATTATATGAATTTAAAAGTGTTGGAGCAATATAAAAACATTATATTTGTTTTTAACATTGAAATCATTAAAAATGGAAATAATAAAAACTAAAAATAAACTAAAAATATGAACATTTCAAAACATAAACTTTTTAAAATATACAATGAATAATTTCCAAATTTATGGCGAATAGTTTATTATATCTGCTGACATTGTTAAGTATATATGCTGAACACTTTTTAACTACATGATGAACATTTTTAAAGTAAAGTAAGCCACAAACATTTTTTAATGGATGGTACACATTTATTAAAACAAATTGAATTTGTTTTTAGAGTATGTATGAACCTTTTGGAAATACGCTATAATATTTTGAGAAATACTGTAACACAGAAAATAATTTAAAAAATGAACCAAAGGGAAACATAAGATAAAAGAAAAGAAAATTTTAAAGGGAAAATGTGAATAGAAAAGAAGAGAACAGAAAACCAAAAAAACAAACTAATAACACTAACGGGCCATGAAGGGGCTTCCGTAGTGTCATGTAGCTATTGCTCGTCTCAAAAAAAAATGTAGCTATTGCTCAGTGAAACAGAACAGGGGCCAGACCGAATCCTGCCGACGTCCCTAGTAACATCTGCCCACATCCGCGTGACATTTTTGTAGGTTGTTAAACAATGTAAATTTAATTGTCTAAAAAAACAATGTAATTTAAATTTCTCGTAGAACAAATGTTTTGTACCATTCAAAGAAATGTACGTTAAATTAAAAAAAACATGTGTGTCAATTGTTTACATTATTTAAAGAAATGTTTATTCATTTTTAAGCACTATAGCTAAAAAACATTGCGTATCATGCAAAAAATGTTTGAACGTCTATTTGAAAAATGTTTAAGAGATATTAAAAAAATGTTCAAAAACGTTTATATACAAAAGGTAATAATATATTTCAAAAATGTTAAATATGTATTAGAAATTTTTAGGTATATAAAAATGTACAATGTTTATGAAAAAAGTAGTTAATAAGGTATTTGAAAATTATTAAATGTGTCTATATAAATGCTGCTAATGTATATGAAAAATGTACCGTGTGTATGAAAAAATATGCATGTGTTAAAAAAATGGAAAAATAAACATCAAATAAAACATAAGAAAAAAAATGAAACCCAAAAAAAAGGAGAGAAAAAATGCAGAAAACCGAAAAATAAAAACACAAAAAAAAACTCACAGTGAGAGGCGGGTACGGTACTGGGCCGGTCCAGAAGAGCTATGCCTCGCGGGAAATATCTGGTACTCCCACCCCTAGGGTGTTCCCGGTGCTCCAAAACTCAGTAGCACATTTTTAAATGGTCGAAAAATTCTGAAAATAATCCAACACAGTGACACAACATCAAAGTGTGTTGTCAAAAAATATTGAAATTAAAATTCAAAACATAGCTTGAGAAACATAAATGTCAAATTCGAAAGTAAATACAGCACACAACGTAAGTTGGGCTTTAGATTAGGCCCATTATCACATTGATGTCAATTTTGTATCTTGAGCAATGTTTCGAATTTTAATTTAATTTTTTTTAATATATATTGATGTGGTGTCAATGTGCTGGATTTTTTTCCTGAATTTTCTGAATATTTTAAAATGTGCTAACGAGTTTGGAGCACCGGGTGGAGTATAAAAAAAAAGCTCCCGCGTTGCCCGACAGGTATGGACGCAGCAGACATGTTCACGGCGCGGTCCATTGTCAACACTCGAGACACGGCGCGCCGTACACGGGTGGCACTCGCGCACATCCCGCAGCGTGGCGCCGTGCAGCTGCGGGCACGACACCCGGGGACTGCGCGCGCCGCTCGCGATGGCAGCCTGCACGTAGCGGTGCTCGTCTGTTCCCCTGCCAATGCAAACAAAACGGTGGTCGTCAGACGGTCGACACAAGCTGGCGATGGCATGGACGATACGACGACTATAGCCCCTGTCGGCGTGAGCCGCGTACGCACGCACGCACTTGTTCTAGGCGGTTCGGTGCGGCACTGCCCGCCGTCGGCGTCTTGGACCGCCGAACAAACATTTGGCAAACAGGGGTGTAAACACTGACCCAACGAACCGGGGTAGATTTGTGCTCTCAACCGAACACAACAGCGAGATCAAGTGTTCTTTATGACCAACATATGGGCGGACGAACTACAGCAATAGAGAATTGGCGTAGATCATGGAGATCTCATTTTGGTCTTTCTAACGTTAATTCGGCAGTTGGGTGCCATCGATGGTGTAACCGAAGTCGTTCGGACGGCACTGCTTGCCGTCGGTGTCACATAATAGGAGTAGAGTATATCTCGCAAACAGGCCAGCTCAACTTATCTGGAGTCGCCCAACATTGCAGCACAGCGCTCAAACAGGCAAACAAATCATCACGGTTCAAATCGCTCGTTTGTTATCTCACGAAATAGCACTGCAAGGTACGTACTCCGGAGACACGGCCGCAGAGCAACCTACTGCATCTTCACTCAAGATTTTTGCGAATGTGTGTGTTTGTAGGTGTACTTGCTCGTCGGTGTACCGTACCTATCGGCACATTACGTGCTCCACCGTTCGCGTACCGCGTGCGTTAGCGGTCGGTTACCGCTCGCGCATCACATGCTCCACCAATCACAAAATATATTCGTTCGCTCCACCGTTCAACGATATAGCAGCTGCCCCCCTTTTTAACCAAAAAATAAAATAAAAACTGTGGCAGCTGATCCGGGCTGTATCTGTGTGATCTTGTCACCGTAATTAATCCGTATGCAACTGTGCAACAGAAAAATCAAGCAGATTTGCGGAAATATCCAGTTTTGTTATAAAAAGTTCACCCCAAGTAAAAAGTACTCCAAACATAACAAAAATTGCGCCGAGGTCTTTGGATCACCGAACGACCACTACTGCCGCCAAAACAAAATCTCTATCGCCGCTCCCTATTAAAGCCAGCCTTACCTTGTCAATGACAGACGGAAAGTCTCCGTGCGCCAAATGACCCATGCCATGGAGCCGTAGTCGTCGTCATTGAACCCTTGGATCAGTCTTAATCAGCTACCACTAGATCCTGCCGCCATGCATGCATGGCGAGAAACTCTAACCTCACCGTCCCAAGAAGACGGCATAAATCTATGCCGGAGCACCATCAATTCCGGCCCGATGGACAAATTCGAGGAGGATCGGAGCCTGGAATACCAACTCGCACATAAAAACGCCACCACCCGTCCGAGCGTCGCCCTTGCCAGGAATAAAAAAAAACATAACCTAAACTATTAGCCGAGTTGAGGCACCAGAATTTTACTCCTCGTCACCAGCTGCCGGAGCGACGGGTAGATTTGTGCTCTCGACCGAGCGCGACAGTGGAATCAAGTGCCTGACAAGTAATACTAGTGAAAAGAAGCGAGCGATGAATTCCTTCTTTGCAAGCATCTATAACTGAACTCCTAAATTTTATTTCTCTAAATGCCTTTTCAAACTTTAACTCCTTAAATTCGAGGGGTTAATAGAACCAGAGCTAATTGTCCCATTAAAACTTACTAACTCCTCAAAAAATTATTTACCAGTTTCCATCTTTTTTGCTTTACTTACTCCATTTCAACTTGATATTTGCATTACATATAGATTCAAACCTTGATAATTTCAATGCACACAATTCAACAAAATTTCAAATTTAAATTTAATTATCCAAATGCAAACACACCAAATGGTTTGATGGAGTAATAGTCCAAATAAAACAAGCCAACAACACAAAAATCAAGTGCTATGAAGTTGGTGATGAACTTCTCAGTTCTTGATCTTCTGATGCGCTGCGAGGAACTTGTACATTTTGCTTGCATGGTGTTCCGACTCGACAGGATCCCTATTGGGGTGTACAGAAAGTTCTCCAACCGTCATCTCTCATCCTCAATGATCATGTTGTACAAATTAATGCATGTTAACATTATTTGCCAGAGGACTCGTGTCTTCTAATACTAGGCAGGGGCACAAACAATCGCAAAGCACCTTTGAAGCACTATGAAAGCTCTCTAAACATCCTTTCTTGCCGACCCCTGACTCTTTGCTACGTGAGATCTCATGTTGCTGACCAAACATTGAATTACCTTCAGAAATGTGGCTCATGGAGGATAGATGGCATGTGCAAGGTAGTTGCCTAATTTTTACCCATGGCCATTGGCAACACAGTTGCAAGGTGGAGGATCTCCGTCAAAAGACTTTTGAACAATGATGATCTCGAAAAGACATTAAGGTCATTGTAAGAGCGAGACAGACAAAGTACGAATGCAAAATCGATAGATCCTCTGATGCAAGTGCCTCGAGGATGATGGTTTGATGTTTGCAATGCCCTTTGTACTGGTATTTCATCCCGCCGGACAATTCTTCCATGTCCAATGCACATGATAAATTGGTCTAAGCATCCATGGACATCCTCGTTCTTCAGTGAGACCCATGAGCCTCTCGGTATCTTCATCCCCTCAAGTACTTTGGTCTAAAGATCTCAATCAGGTCTTGTATGTATCTTCTAATCGACTCGGGGATTGTATCTTCCCCAATATGGACATAACCATTGATGGCATCAGCTGAGCATCCATAGGAAAGCAGTCGAAGAGCGGCGTCACACTTCATCAATGGACATGCATTAATTTTTGCCGATGCATTCCTTCTGAGTGAAAACAAATGATGATGACCCTCAATAGCTCTTGCAATGGCATTGAAGCGATCTTAGTGCATCCGCAATCGCCACCGAAAGTACTTCTCCGGATATGTTGTATTGAACGCAAAGTAATCATTTACAAGATTGGCATGACCTTCTACCCTATCACGATTGATATACAAAAGTGGCCGAACTAAGATCATCGTCTCCTGTGTTCTTTCTCTTGAACAATCATGACAATGGCCATCTTATTCTTCCTCCTCCTCAGACGAAGAGTCATCAAAGTACATCTCCCTCAACCTCTATGTCGGTGGTAAAACCGGCAGACCTCGGGGTAGGGGGTCCCGAGTTGTGGATCTCGGATAGATGGTAACAGGAGACAAGGGACACGGTGTTTACCCAGGTTCGGGCCCTCTCAAAGAGGTAATACCCTATGTCCTGCTTTGATTGTATTGATGGTTGTGTATCGAGTACAAGCTTGATCTACCTCAAGATCGTGAGTTGTGTTCTAACTCTAAGGCTAGGTGGATGTGATTAATGATTGATCTCTTCTACTAGCTAGACCCCTTGTCTTATATACACGCCATAGGGCCACCTAGGGTTACATTGTTGGTTGTTGATCTAAAGATGCGTATGGTGGCGGCCGAAGATGTCCTTGGAGTACACGTCAAATCTTGGCAGAGGCTGTCTTGTTCACGTCAAGGTGCGAGGCTTCTGGAGTCATTCCTTTTGAGAATGAGGGCCCATAAGCCCGGCCCGAGGACTGTGGGCCAACTAGGTTGGTAACCCCTAGTCCAGGACACTGTCAGTAGCCCCTGAACTGGTCTTCTTCGCCAACGACGATGTTCTTCTTCGAAAAAATGACTTTCGCTCCGGAGTCTTCGACTTGACAGACAAGTTCCTACACATTATCCCATGGATCATTCTTTGATCACACAGTGGAACTCCCAATGAAAGCACCAATGTCGGTGGTAAAACCGATAGACCTCGGGGTAGGGGGTCCCGAGTTATGAATCTCGGATCGATGGTAACATGAGACAAGGGGCACAGTGTTTACCCAAGTTCGGGCCCTCTCCAAGAGGTAATACCCTACGTCCTTCTTTGATTGTATTGATGGTTGTGTATCGAGTACAAGCTTGATCTACCTCGAGATTGTGAGTTGTGATCTAACCGGAAGGCTAGGTGGATGTGATTACGATTGATCTCTTCTACTGGCTAGACCCCTTGGCTTATATGCACGCCAGCGGGCCACCTAGGGTTACATGGTCGGTTGTTGATCTAGACATGCATTTGGCGGCGGCCGAAGATGTCCTTGGGGTACACGTCAAATCTTCGACAGAGGTTGTGTTGATCACGTCGAGGTGCGAGGCTTCCACAGTCCTTCCTTATGAGAATGAGGGCCCATAAGCTCGGCCCGAGGACTATGGGCCAACTAGGTTGGTACCACCTAGTCGAGGACACCGTCACTCTACATACAATTTGCAATGTTAAATGATGATTTTGTTTGCAAAAACTGACAAGAAAAACAAAGACAAGGCAATTCGTCAAAAACTTGGCCGGTGGAGGGAGGTGAGAGTCGTGGCAGCTCGCGTTGCTGCGACGTTGAGACTACGAGTGGATGGCGGGGCCGAGGGGGTGGCTTGCACGCGTCGACGAGCTTGATTCCCGTCCAAGCTGTGCTCGTACTTCACCGAGGAAACCCGCCGAGGCTCTGCTTCGGCATTTGGCCATGTAGGATCGAAAGTAGGTCTAGAGGGGGCGGGGTGATTAGACTACTTGACCAAATAAAAATCTAGCCTTTTCCCAATTTTAAGTCTTGGCAGATTTTAACAACTTAACACAAGTCAAGCAATCAACCTACACATGCAATTCTAAGAGTATAGCAGCGGAATGTAAAAAATTGCATATGAAGGTAAAGGAAGGGTTTGGAGAGGGCAAACGCAATGTAGACACAGAGATTTTTGGCGTGGTTCCGATAGGTGGTGCTATCGTACATCCACGTTGATGGAGACTTCAACCCACGAAGAGTAACGGTTGCGCGAGTCCATGGAGGGCTCCACCCACGAAGGGTCCACGAAGAAGCATCCTTGTCTATCCCACCATGGCCATCGCCCACGAAGGACTTGCCTCACTTGGATAGATTTTCACGAAGTAGGCGATCTCCTTGCCCTGACAAACTCCTTGGTTCAACTCCACAATCTTGACGGAGGCTCCCAAGTGACACCTAACCAATCTAGGAGACACCACTCTTCAAAAGGTAATAGATGGTGTGTTGATGATGAACTCCTTGCTCTTGTGCTTCAAATGATAGTCTCCCCAACACTCAACTCTCTCTCACAGATTTGGCTATGCTGGAAAGATGATTTGAGTGGAAAGCAACTTGGGGAAGGCTAGAGATCAAGATTCTTGTGGTTGGATTGGAATATCTTGATCTCAACACATGAGTAGGTGGTTCTCTCTCAGAAAATGAATGCTGAAAGTGTAGGCACGTTTTGATTGTTCTCTCTCGAATGGAGAGGAGGGTGGAGGGATAGCCTCCACACAAAATCTAACCGTTACACACAAAAGAGCCAACCCGGTGAGACCGAATGTGTGAACTCGGTGAGACCGATTTAGTTCAAAATGCGAACGTTAGGATTTTCGGTGGGACCGACATGATCAACTCGGTGGGACCGATGTGCTAGGGTTAGGGCAAAACTTGATCTCGGTTTGACCAATTACTTCAACTCGGTGAGACCGATTTCAGTAACAAGTAAACAGAGAGTTGGTCAGGCAAACTCGGTGGGACCAATCGCTCCTTTCGGTGATACCGAAATGTTACGAAAGAGAAACAGACAGTTTGCACTGCGAACTCGGTGGGACCGATCGCTCATTTCGGTGAGACCGAAACGTTACGAAGGGAAACAGAGAGTTTGCAGTCCCATCTCGGTGAGACCGAGATCCCTATCGGTGAGACCGAACTGATTAGGGTTTCTGGCTATGGCTATGTCGAATGAACTCGGTGGCGCCGGATAAATCAAATCAGTGGGGCCGAGTTTGACTTTTAGGTTTAGGACATGTTTGGATTTGAGAAGATGGTTGAGGGCTTTGGAGCATATCACTAAGCATTTTGAGCAAGTAGACCATTAAGCAACACCCCATCCCCTTTTAATAGTATTGGATTTTCTATGGACTCAATGTGATCTTGGATCACTAAAATAGAAATGAAGAATCTTGAGCTTTTGCCAATATTTGTCCTTAGCATTTTGAGGGGTCCACATCTCTAGTCCATGCCATGCCAATCATTGAACTTTCTGAAATAATCATCTTGAAAGGATATTAGTTCGACAAGCTATATGTTGTTATGAATTACCAAAACTACCCAGGAATTAGTTGCACTTTCAGGCCGCCGCCGTAAAATTCGAGCGTGAGTGCTCTACGACATTCAACTCCTCTGATGGCTATGTTCTTGAAGAAATGAGGCGACACGGTAGCTCGAGTCATCGACGAGTTCGTGGCAGCGCGGCAAGGAGATGCGGCAATACTGATGACGGCGGACGGCGATTAAAGAAATTTTGAGGTGGGAAGTCAGCGGGCCTGTGGGGGTCACCCGTCACCGGAGGCAAGGATCGCGATGGAGGAGGCGTCGGCATGGACGAGGCTGAGCGAGAGGAAGGGGCACGGGCAAGGAATTCTTTTAAAGCCAAGAACACTTCTCCTCATATGTTTTTTGGAGAGTCCAATCTATTAGGGGTTCAGTTAAGGGTTGACTTCTGTTAGAGATGCTAAACCAGTGCCATTTTCAAGACTTTGATCCAAGGCCCACATCATTCGAAGCTTGCCAAGGAATCATCAAAGGTGTCACCGTCCGTAGTGCCAAAGCTTTCCCTTTTGGATTCCGGAAGAAAATAGGTGGTCTGATTTCATTAAAAGATTACAGTAGAGAGAGTATATGGCTGTTGGTGTTGGGCAAGAAGCCAGCAGGAGCATGGTTGGTAAGAGCATCTCCAGCCGTTGGCCTCTCAGGACGCATAAAAATCGCCCCCTGGGGGCGAGCCGGTGATTCGTTCGGCGCTGGGGGCGGTTTTGCGCCCGGTCGTCGCCCCCAGCTCGCCCCCAGTCGTCGATTTTGGCCCACTTTTGAAGCCCCATTTCGGCGAAAAAGGCCCATATGGGCGAGAATAGGCCCATATTCGGCGTGGTTCGCCGTGGCTCGGCGTTCAATTATCAACATAAATATTTTTTTATCACATATTTCATCACAGAAAATTCAAATACTTCAACAAAATAGTTCAACAACAAATAGTTCAATACAAATTATATAGTTCAACAAATAAAAACTCATATTTCATCACACGTCGCGCCCGGTGTCGCCCTTGAGCCTCCATAGGTGCTCTATCAGATCTTGCTGCAGTTGATGATGCACCTGTGGGTCTCGGATCCCCTGACGCATACTGAGGTAGGCAGTCCAGGTTGCCGGTAGCTGGTGATCAACTTGGGCAAGAGGACCCTGCCTGTGGTATGGTTCAGTGTCAAACACTGGCTCTTCCTGCTCGCTCTCAATGATCATGTTGTGCAAGATGACACAGCAGGTCATGATCTCCCACATTTGATCTTTCGACCAGGTCTGAGCGGGGTACCGGACAACAGCAAATCGAGATTGGAGCACACCAAATGCCCGCTCGACATCCTTCCTGCAAGCCTCCTGAATCTTCGCAAACCAGGCGTTCTTGACTCCAGGCACAGGGTTTTTGATGGTCTTCACAAATGTCGACCATCTCGGATAGATGCCATCAGCTAGATAGTACCCCTTGTTGTAGTGCCGCCCATTGATCTCGAAGTTCACCGGAGGAGAATGACCTTCAACAAGCTTGGCAACGACAGGAGAGCACTGCAGCACGTTGATGTCATTGTGAGTTCCTGGCATACCAAAGAAGGAGTGCCAAATCCGGAGGTCCTGTGTGGCCACCGCCTCAAGTACCACACTGCAACCGCCTTTGGTGCCTTTGTACATCCCCTGCCAAGCAAATGGGCAATTCTTCCATTTCCAATGCATGCAGTCGATGCTTCCAAGCATCCCAGGAAATCCTCTTGCTGCATTCTGTGCTAGGATCCGAGAAGTGTCTTCCGCATTGGGTGTTCTCAAGTATTGCGGTCCAAACACTGCCACCATTGCCCGATAGAACTTGTAGAAACACTCTATTCTGGTGGACTCGACCATGCGCCCATAGTCGTCCTGTGAGTCACCGGGAGCTCCGTATGCAAGCATCCTCATCACTGTCGTGCATTTCTGGACGGAGGTGAATCCAAATTTGCCGGTGCAATCCATCTTGCATTTGAAGTAGTTGTCGAACTCCCGGATGGAATTCACAATCCTGAGGAAAAGCTTTCTGCTCATCCGATAACGGCGCCGAAATATTATGTCGCCGTGAAGTGGAGCATCGGCGAAGTAGTCGGAGTAGAGCATGCAGTAGCCTTCAGAGACGATGCCGGTTCTTTGCTTTCACCCGCCCTGGCGCCGAGTGTGACGCCCCCGATTTGACCGTACACTAATCATGCACGCAAATGTGTACGACCAAGATCAGGGACTCACGGGAAGATATCATAACACAACTCTAAAACAAAAATAAGTCATACAAGCTTCATAATACAAGCCAGGGGCCTCGAGGGCTCGAATACAAGTGCTCGGTCACAGACGAGTCAGCGGAAGCAACAATATCTGAGTACAGACATAAGTTAAACAAGTTTGCCTTAAGAAGGCTAGCACAAAAGTAGCAACGATCGAAAAGGCAAGGCCTCCTGCCTGGGACCTCCTAACTACTCCTCGAAGCCGAACTCCATGTAGCATCATCCTCGGGATCTCTAGCTCCTGGACTCCAGCATCTGATTGAGACAATCCGGTATAGAAAAAGGGAAAAGAGGGAGAAAAGCAACCGTGAGTACTCATCCAAAGTACTCGCAAGCAAGGAGCTACACTACATATGCATGGGTATATGTGTAAAGGGGCATATCACTGGACTGAACTGCAGAATGCCAGAATAAGGGGGAATAGCTAGTCCTGTCGAAGACTACGCTTCTGGCCATCTCCATCTTGCAGCATATAGAAGAGGGTAGATTGAAGTCCTCCAAGTAGCATCGCATAGCATAATCCTACCCGGCGATCCCCTCCTCGTCGCCCTGTTAGAGAGCGATCACCGGGTTGTATCTGGCACTTAGAAGGGTGTATTTTATTCAGTATCCAGTTCTAGTTGTCATAAGGTCAAGGTACAACTCCGGGTCGTCCTTTTACCGAGGGACACGGCTATTCGAATAGATAAACTTCCCTGCAGGGGTGCACCACATAACCCAACACGCTCGATCCCATTTGGCCGGACACACTTTTCTGGGTCATGCCCGGCCTCGTAAGATCAACACGTCGCAGCCCCACCTAGGCTCAACAGAGAGGTCAGCACGCCGGTCTAAACCTATGCGCGCAGGGGTCTGGGCCCATCGCCCTATGCACACCTGCACGTTGCGTACGCGGCCGGAAGCAGACCTAGCCCCTTAATACAAGCGCGAGCTTACGGTCCAATGCGGCGCGCGCCACTCAGTCGCTGACGTCAAAAGAGCTTCGGCTGATACCACGACGTCGGGATACCCATAACTACTCCCGCGTAGATGGTTAGTGCGTATAGACCAAATGGCCAGACTCAGATCAAATACCAAGATCTCGTTAAGCGTGTTAAGTATCTGCGAACGCCGACCAGGGCCAGGCCCACCTCTCTCCTAGGTGGTCTCAACCTGCCCTGTCGCTCCGCCACAAGTAACAGTCGGGAGCCGTCAGGAACCCAGGCCCACCTCTACCGGGATGGAGCCACCTGTCCTTTCAGCCCCCTCATCAGAATCACTTGCGGGTACTCCTCGAGCCGACCCGACTTTAGTCACCACATGTGTCATGTATATAAAGTATATAGTATATACCCGTGATCACCTCCCGAAGTGATCACGGCCCAGTAGTATAGCATGGCAGACGGACAAGAGTGTAGGGCCACTGATGGAACACTAGCATCCTATACTAAGCATGTAGGATTTCAGGTAAAGGTAACAACTGTAGCATCAATGACAGGCTATGCATCAGGATAGGATTAACGGAAAGCAGTAACATGCTACACTACTCTAATGCAAGCAGTATAGAGAAGAATAGGCGATATCTGGTGATCAAGGGGGGGGGGCTTGCCTGGTTGCTCAGACAAGAAGGAGGGGTCATCGGTGACGTAGTCGACCACAGGGGCATCAGCATCGTCACGGGGTCTACCGAAGAGAAGAGGGGGAGAAACAGTAAATACATAGCAAGCAAGTGCATAACAGGACAACAGGCAGAGCTAGACGTGTTCTAACGCGGTATGAGGTGATACCGGTGAAGGGGGGAGACATCCGGGAAAGTATCCCCGGTGTTTCTCGTTTTCGGACAGACGGACCGGAGGGGGAAAGTTGCGAGTTCGATAGGTTAGGGAGGTGTGGTGGACGAACGGACTGCGTATCCGGATTCGTCTCGTCGTTCTGAGCAACTTTCATGTACAAAGTTTTTTCATCCGAGCTACGGATTATTTTATATTAATTTATAAAGATTTAAATTATTTCTAGAATTAATAGAATTAATTCAATTAGAAAATTAATTATGACGTCAGCATGAGGTCAGCATGATGTCATCAGTCAACCATCTGTTGACTGGGTCAACAGACGCGTGGGTCCCGTTCGTCATAGTCTCAGGTTAACTAAATAGTAGTTAGTTTTTATTAATTGAATAATTAGTTTTAATTATTTAATTAAACAGATTAATTAAGTTAATTAACTAAATTTTATTATTATTATTGTTATAACTTTATTTTATTTTTTATTTTATTTTATTTTATTTTATTTTATTTTTATCTTTTTTTTAAATCATTTTTTTTTGTTCCCAGGGGCATGGGCCCCGTTTGTCATTGGCGCCAACCTTTTAACAGGGTCTTGTTTTAATTTAATTTATCCTAATTAGTAGGTGGGGCCCTGCTGTTAGTGTCTATTAGAGGTTAGCTAGTTTGGCTAATTAGATTAGTTCCTAATCTAATCTGCTGGGGCCCGCGTGTCGGTGGCACGTGCTGCTCACGCACGAGCACACCCAGAGGCGGGGCGCCGGCGGTTGGCGAACGTGGCCTACGGCCACGGTGGAACGGCTCCGGTGAACCACGGCGGAGGGGCTCCGGGAAGCTACGAGAGCAGCGGCGGCTGGAGCCGTCGCGGGCGGGGCCAGCGGCAGGTAACACGGCCGGGCAGGGCACGGGCGGAGGCGGGGGCCCGACGGGAGCGGCGGCGGTGAGCACGCACGGGGATGGTGCGCGGGTCTGCGGGGACCGAGCGCGGCCACGGCGTTGGGACGGAGGGGGGAAGACGGACGGGGCCCAACGGGGAGCTCACCCCCGTTGAAGAGAAGAGGCGGCGAGGCGCGGGGAGGACCGACGAAGGAGAGGCGGGGACGACGCGGTCCGACGAGGGAGAGGCCGGGGCGGACGACGGCGAGCTCCGCGCGGCGGTGGCCTCGGGGCCGAGTCCCAGTTCCAGATCGACGGCGGCGCGCGGACGGGCGACGGCCACGGCTCTGGCGGGAGCCGTGCGAGGGAGAGAAGGGGCGCAGAGGAGTCCGGCGTGGGGAGGAGACGAGGAGGCGCCGGCGGTGACGGGGCATAGGGACGGCGGGGAAAAGTCCGGCGAGGCGGTCCCGGGCGGCGGCGAGCGCTGGGCGTCGGGGTCGACGGGATCGGGGCCGATCCCGATCCAGAGGGGGGAAGGGGATTGTGGGGGTTAGGGTTTCGGGGGTGGGAGGGATAAGGAGGCCCGACTGGGCCTGGTGGGCCGGCCGGTGCGGCGGCCAGCTGGGCCGTTCGGTCCAGCTTGGGGGGGGGGGGTTGTTTTATTTCTTTTCTTTTTTTTCTGTTTTCTTTTCTTTATCCTTTTTTTTAGTTTTGTAAAATTTATCACCAGCACCTAACTTAGTATTTGTAAATATACTACTGCCACAATAACTTGGGCACCTAGCTAAAATAATTTAGTATTTTGTAAAATATAATAGGGGTATAATTAATTGTTTATGCTGTTGTTTTAATCACTTTGGGGTATTTAATTATTTTACAAAGATGTTATTTCTCCACCAATAATATCCATGATTTATTTGTCACATTGAGAACATTTTAGTTTTGACTTTTGAAAACTTTAGTTGTTTGACTTGAATTTGAATTTGAATTTTGAATCGTTTTTTGAACTAACCCGAGGTTAACTAAGTGATCATGGTGACGTGGCATCGTTAGCAGAGTTTTACTGTAACTTGATTATCCGGGCGTCACAATTCTCCTCCACTACAAGAAATCTCGTCCCGAGATTTAAGAGGGGAGTAAGGGGGGAAGGTTTGGTAACGAATCTAGCGGGTCTTCTCATCCTGGCTTGCTCTTCTCGAAGAGGCTGATCCAATACTTTGATGTCTTCATTCTGCTGTTTCAGATCATCATGATAAAGTTGTCGTCCTTTCCTCGGGAACTCCATCGTACTTACGACAGAGTAAGGGGGTATTCTGGAGGAACGGACTTCTGCAGGGTTTACTATCTAGTCAATATCATCGGGGAAGGTGGCGGAAAGTATCTCTCGAACTAAACCTTAAGAAAAGCCGAGAGCAAGTAAGAAAGTACCATGAGAAGTTTCAACGGGTAGGCAATCGTTCGAAGCCTGAAACAAAGTGTGAAAGGGGTTCAAAGCAATCGGAATAAGTATTATGTCTGATGCCAGTATAGATCAGTAGGACGATGGTCCGTGAATTACATACGAGGCCACGCGTGATGAATAAATTTGGGAACAGGGGGTGCACAGGAGAGTCAGGTTTCGATCCTGTGGAACTGTGGGTTATGGGCCCACCATGTGGATTAAAAGTAGGAGGAACGGTGACATCTTGCATGGTCATGTTAGTAAGACATGTCAGAGGGTAGCCTGTCGATTAAATGTCAGCAACATCGTCGGTACCAAGGGCGAGGGACGAAGAGAACCATTTTCCTGCTCGTTGAAACGAGGCGGACCATTAGGCAAAGTTCTCGTCCATCGGTGGTTACCGAAATGTCACTAACAATAGTAACAGGGTCTTACTGACAGAGTTGTACACCGAGGTGTTTACATAAGCAGGAGAATATTGCTGCTTAGATCATATAGATCATCAGAAAGGTTAAACCAAACAATGAAAGGAAAATATGTTTATCAGATTAAACAGAAGAATGGAAAGGAAAATGTGTGTAAACACATATTTCAAGGGTATATCCTTCCCAAGGACAAGCAGAGCATGATATCCATGACATGATATAATGTAGAAAACTCTTTAGGTATGGGAGAGAATTTTCATGACATTACCCATACAGCGGTGTTTGGATAATTGTGCAGGAAACATTTAGCATTGTGCTTGAATGTTCCCGTTGAATATCGGAGTACCATAGGCATGCTTTGTGATAGCATTGACATGGTCAACAGGTGAAGATCATAATTTGGAAACAAAAAGGATCCATCAGGAACAACTGATAGAATAAGTCTTAGAATTTCCTCATGGAAGAATGGCTAACCTTGCTAAAAAGGAAACTATAACAATAGGTTCCCCGGACAGGTGTGTTAAGCATGGCATCACCTTACCGGATCTTAAATAGGCCAATGTTATAACTCTTGGAAATATGTTCCAACCATCATATCTGACCGAGATTCAGATCTGATTGGTGTCAGGATAACTCAGACTCAGGATGCCTGAGAAGAAAGGTGCAACACAAATTGTCGAAACGACACCGGAGATTCTCGGGAGATGAACTATGGAAGCGAGTTCCGGACAAGGGTTCATCATTACATCAAGGAGAGGTGAGGAGGTGACTGCTTGACTCAGCGACAATCCATTGAGATTTCCAAAAGATGGATTTCCACCACTATGTGAACAAGGAGATAACATTAGCTAGATCGAATGACTTAATGATGTATGCTCGAGGAAAACATACACAGTTAAACATTGGTTGAAATGTGCACCCGAAATATGGGCTAGGTAGCACAATCAATGTTCGAATGATGATTCATTAAGCCATAGACGTAGAATGAAACTATAGACCAATGACTTCAAAGCAATAGGGTTGCTAGAAGTTTAGAATTTACACATCACAGACCATTTGTTGGTATTCCTTTTAGAAACAACACGGGGACCAAGAAAGAATGGTGATGGGGAGAAGTATCACTGTACCAAGATGTCATGCGAGGTGGTGAAATTCTTACGACATACTTGACATAAAAGATGGTAATACTCCAAGGTAAAGAAGAACAATTGCTGGATAGCAAGGAACTCAAGGTATAACACCAAACACGAACAAGCTTGTGTTGGTGGGAAGGCAATAAAGTGGTCGATGATAACACAGATCATCGAGGGCAAGGATGGTATTTCTCATCATGAACTCAATCGATATCCTGGAAGAGCGCATAAGGTTGATGATGATCACGACACATTTGTCGAGAGATTTCATGAAGATGTAAAATCAGCGACGACATCAAGTCAAAGGAATGATGAAGCAGACGGTTATTGGAACCATGGGTAGGACACACGCTTGAAATCAAGCTTGTTGTTCAAGGTGAAATGGTATGAGAGGAAGATCGGCGTAAGCTTAGCTCATCATCGAAAGTTGTGCTTCGGG
Organism: Triticum aestivum; assembly: GCF_018294505.1. Classification (NCBI taxonomy): domain Eukaryota; kingdom Viridiplantae; phylum Streptophyta; class Magnoliopsida; order Poales; family Poaceae; genus Triticum; species Triticum aestivum. The sequence continues at coordinate 530,023,372 of NC_057799.1, forward strand.
GTTAAGGACCAGGTAGCACAGTTAAAATTTAGCACGCTAATGATATAGCCGATCAGGCTAGGAATGACTTAATGATTATTAAACTCGTAAGCAACGAAAATTACCTAGAGTTATTGAATCGGAGTGCGGACTTGATTCACTAATCGGTGTTCTCGGTTGACAAACAACCCAGAGCCCATGAAGTGACAAAGACAAGGTAAGGTAGTACTTCATCAAAGTTTATAAGATGTAGTGCAATGGTAAGATATCCCCGAGATACCAGGGGTAATACTCAAAGGTAGATCATAATAGAGGTTGGGCAGGCGTATTGACCTGCAGAAGACAAGTGATTTAACTTGTCCAAGAAATGGTATTTAAAGGAGAACATGGTCGGAACCACGATTGCAAAAGGCCAGATCCCAGATATAAGATGAACTTATACCAAGGGAATAATTAATTTAAGAGGAGCTTTTAATGATAAGATCTACATCGTGTCCATGGGCATGAACACAAAGTTCAAGGTCGACTCCCACTTCTCCAATGCATATCCTTTCATTTACTTCTCGCGTTCGATGAAGTTGTAGTGTTGAAATTTTATATGGCAAAATACCAGGAGAGTATGACTCGTGAAAACTTTTGAGTTCACACATATTAAGGAAGGCATAGGTTCAACCCATCAGGGCTTCTTAGAAAATATACCACGAACTTCGGAGTAAATAATACAAGCTCGAAAGTAGAGTATGGTTCACAAGGCAGAGGATACAATTTACCAAAGGCGTCATGTATCCGAGGAAAAGCTCACCAGCTTATTTAGTATGGAGGACATTGTCGGATAAAATCCGACAAAAAGGTCTGGTGGTCCCCAAGGGATCTGATGTGAGCATCAGTACTCAACCAGAGGAAGAAAGAATGCAAGGAGATCAGACTATAGAAACAACTGACTAACTCAAAAGCTCAAATGAAAAGGAATTATGAATTCCAAGACAAGGGATCAGAAGCAACGCTCTGATTAGGGATGGATAAGTTGAATAGCCTTAGGGGTACAATCGATGACGATTTGATTGGTCGAGATCCAGCTCATGTTTAAAATGACGTCTGAGCCGGAAGAATGAATTCTAGGATATGATTGAGGATTGCGAGCATTCGCAACAAATTGAATCAACGGACTCAAAATGATAATGTCAAGAGATGCCAATAAGATTACGAGACTTATGGGATTAACCATAATGCAAGCAAACAAGAATTTCAAGAGCAATAGGCTCCTGAGGATTTTCGGAAGATCGAATAGTATTTTGAAGACTATTGAGGAATACTTGAATCAACTGGGGATGACCGGATACTCGGTAAGTGCGAGAATTATCCGTAGGGGTATTCAGGTGACAAAGAACAGCAAGGCAGTAAGCTCAAAGGATTCTCGGAACAACAGAGAGAATTTCGGGGTATCTTGTAATAACAAGATCAACTGGGAAACATTGTATGAATGGCGAGTATACGTGGTTATCCATAGGAGTTTATCGATGAAAGGGAATTGCAAAAGCGATGAACACAAGTCCTCGGGTTATCAGCAGAGAGTATCTTCAGGGTCTTCACGTGCAGCAGACGATCATTAGTAAATAAGGGGCTCTCCGGGTGAAAGTGATAACGAGATCCTAATGTTAGATTTAGTAAAATCATTTAACCTGAATAGAAGAGAGATCAGAGTCCCAGAGTATAGGCAAGGAGTAAAAGATCCTAATACCACCCAATGGCGACGTGGGCCCGTAAGACACACAGCCATGTTAGTAAAAGTTTTTTAAATGTCTAGACTCGACTTCGGCCAAGGAGTTGGAAAGGGGGATTCCTACAGGCAGTTGGCTCTGATACCAACTTGTGACGCCCCCGATTTGACCGTACACTAATCATGCACGCAAATGTGTACGACCAAGATCAGGGACTCACGGGAAGATATCACAACACAACTCTAAAACAAAAATAAGTCATACAAGCTTCATAATACAAGCCAGGGGCCTCGAGGGCTCGAATACAAGTGCTCGATCACAGACGAGTCAGCGGAAGCAACAATATCTGAGTACAGACATAAGTTAAACAAGTTTGCCTTAAGAAGGCTAGCACAAAAGTAGCAACGATCGAAAAGGCAAGGCCTCCTGCCTGGGACCTCCTAACTACTCCTCGAAGCCGAACTCCATGTAGCATCATCCTCGGGATCTCTAGCTCCTGGACTCCAGCATCTGATTGAGACAATCTGGTATAGAAAAGGGGAAAAGAGGGAGAAAAGCAACCGTGAGTACTCATCCAAAGTACTCGCAAGCAAGGAGCTACACTACATATGCATGGGTATATGTGTAAAGGGGCATATCACTGGACTGAACTGCAGAATGCCAGAATAAGGGGGATAGCTAGTCCTGTCGAAGACTACGCTTCTGGCCATCTCCATCTTGCAGCATATAGAAGAGGGTAGATTGAAGTCCTCCAAGTAGCATCGCATAGCATAATCCTACCCGGCGATCCCCTCCTCGTCGCCCTGTTAGAGAGCGATCACCGGGTTGTATCTGGCACTTAGAAGGGTGTATTTTATTCAGTATCCAGTTCTAGTTGTCATAAGGTCAAGGTACAACTCCGGGTCGTCCTTTTACCGAGGGACACGGCTATTCGAATAGATAAACTTCCCTGCAGGGGTGCACCACATAACCCAACACGCTCGATCCCATTTGGCCGGACACACTTTTCTGGGTCATGCCCGGCCTCGTAAGATCAACACGTCGCAGCCCCACCTAGGCTCAACAGAGAGGTCAGCACGCCGGTCTAAACCTATGCGCGCAGGGGTCTGGGCCCATCGCCCTATGCACACCTGCACGTTGCGTACGCGGCCGGAAGCAGACCTAGCCCCCTTAAT